>NW_016157843.1:41368-58526 GCF_001687245.7 Rhagoletis zephyria | reverse complement strand
TACTAAGCTAAACTCCCCTCCACTTAACCCATTCCAACTAATGTTATTTTAGCTCATTCAACTTACATAAACTATCCTTAATTTTATCGGTTGAATTTCAACCGCTGGGCGAACACTAGTAAAATTAAAATGTGTAAAAGTACGCTAGTAGCGGTACTATTGAACCATTTTACAAGAGACGCTATAAATTGAGTATTTAACACCCCAATACTTAAAAGAATGTACTTATGGAATGCCCCATTTGACGCTCAAATTCATTTTAAGGTTGTATATAAAGGGGAAAGCTTCATATAGCAAATATAGTTTAATTTGTACGGAATAAAGCAAACTGTTCTTTCACTTTGTACCAATCGAGAGTGGCTCTAAAGTCGAAGAATAGTTGGTTTGTGTCGATTTGCTTATCTAATGTTTTTTTTTCAGGATTCGACGATTAGTGATTAAAATTTTGGAGCATCCAGGCCTAGAGCTACACTGATGAGGTCCAATCGACCAAATCATGAAGGGACTTAGGGAGTATCGCCGAAAAAACCTTGTATGCAGTGTTGAGAAAACTTATTACGCTGTAATTAGCGCAAACGACGGGATCTACCATTTTCTAGTGGATTGAATAAATTCCACTGAGATCCGAATTTTCGAGAACGCATTCATCAGACCAAATTGTTCTAGTAGCTTTGAACAAGTCATATGCATATTAATAGGACTTGTGGCTTCCAGGCCACATTATTGCTTGCCGTATTGCTTGGAGGGTCATGAGCTCCGTTCGTATACCTTAGCCTGAGTTATTTTGCCATAAAAATTATTGATAAATTCTACGCCTATAACTTAAAGGTACTCTGGGTAACTATTAACAAATTTCTATTTGCTTCTCTATAAGAATCAGTCCCAATCTTGATGTATATTTATAAAACATTTTTTTTTTTAAGAATTGAAAATTAATTTAAATAACATTTTAGACGAAATGTTTTATATCAAATATCAAATGCAAGAATCTTGATGGGGGATGCCACCTGCTCAAAAGCAATAATAAATAAATAAGCTTTGTAATTGAAGCCTTTTAATATACATAGGGATCAATGGAAAAGAATTTAAGAAGGCTTTGCTTCTTTATTTATTTTTTGGAAAGGGTGGTCACCTGTTTAGAAATTCTGAATCTTTTTAATTAATAAAATTAAATACGAATTTTAATGCACTTATCATGCAATAAATGTTTTAAATTCTTAATTTCATAAATCTTTTTGAATAAGGCCGCTATTTGAACGGTAATTCAAAATCAATTTATTTGCCAAGTAAAATAAAATATTTTCATATGGGTATTATATGAAAGAGGTTTCAGCAAGCTTTATTCTCAAAATACTTTTGGAGATAGAGATTTAATTTTTGAATTATTTTTGAAGTGGGTTGCCAGCAGTTTTAAAGTTCGAGCTCTATTTAATATCATGAAATACTGTTGACAAACGAAAGAGACCAAAGGAAGCTTTATCTTTAAATATTCTTGAAGAGGGTTGCCACCAGTTTTAAAGGTCAAATTTAAGTGAGTTAATTTTTTATTGAAATATTAGGTACATTGAGGTATATTACATATTTACGGCAAAATAGTTTGAAAGCATTTTATAATAATGTTGCCATATTTCGGAAAATTAGGTAGTTTAACTTGTTCTGTTCTATTTCGCACAAACAGTGACTACGTCCTGAGTTATAAGTAATTTGTATACCAGAATTCCCAGGAAAGGGACTGGCTCTGTCAAGATAACCAACTAAGTAACAGCGGCAAAACGATCAGCGTAATTATATACCAATCGCAATGACTGATTGATGTGCCACTCCAATTTTTGATAACATAATGTTAAAGCTTATAAAATTCGGGCGGGCTGGTGTATAATGAATGTATTTTACAATAAATTTCATTCCAAATTGTTGCTACTTATTTAAGTGTTTGGAACGAGAATAAATCAGTGATATTTTACTCGCAAAGTTATTGAGTGGCAATCAAAATCAGCAAAGCATTACGAATTCTTTAAAAGCAGCCAAAACTTAATAACTTTTTTGTGCAACAGCGCCAAAAATTAATTTTCGCTTTAGTCACACCTAATAAAAGTAAATAATTGATATGAATTAAAAGGTGTAACGCAAACAAATTTCAAAAGCAAAATATTAACACACTTCTAAAATTATTCCAAAAATAGCAGAACAAATAATAAAAAAAAGATAAAAAATCGAGAGAAGATAACAAAACCGCAAGAAATTGCCCCTCACAAATATGCTAAGTGTACATAAATCAGAGTTAAAAAACGGTAATGTTTCTTACACACACAAATGAAAAAGTTAGTCGGCAAACAAAAAAAAAACCGAAAAAGTAATAAAATTTTTAAGCAACCCAAACAAGTAGGCAGCAAACTTTAAATGCAAACAAAATTTGATTACGCCTTGCGCGCCTCATTTGCTATTATTTTAACGCTGCCCAGGCTTTCCGTTAGTCGCTGTACACTTAAAACTTTTTCTTTTAGCAAGCGCTTGCGCATCACTTGCTCAACGAAACCAACCAGCCTTTGGCCCATTTATTTTACTTATTTTATTATTATCATTATCATAAATCAATTGCTGTCGCTTTTGCCACTCAAAAATTGTAAAATCGTTCGGTCCACTTTCGTTAACTTCTCCACTTCCACTTCATTGTTTACTTGCAGCTGTAATGGTGACTGGCAACATTTCACTTCAACCAGCCGCTTTGTTGTGTCAGCAACTTCTTCCTATGCCAATTCTTTGCAGCCAGTGTCCTTATTTAGCGGATGGAAACTTTTTTGTGTACTTTTCTTAAAATTATTTACTCTTCTTACGTAAGAATTTCAATTACCTTTTCATTGTGGCGCACCCAGATAGCAAAGAGAATTTTGACGATTTCCTTAAAAAGTTGGCGTTGCAAAATTTTAAACTCAGCTATTTATGTATATTCGGATATTGATATAATTTGATTGATGTTTATATTTAGGTTTATTTTTAGAAATCTGCTATTTTAATGGCGAATTTGCGTCATGTAATTCATAGTTAGATTTGTAAGCATTTACCAATATGTGTTTGAAATATCTTAACAGCCTTTGATGTAGACATACTATTTATTTCATTAAGTAAAGAATGACTAAGAACTTGCTTAACTGTGGCTCTAGAGTCCCTTCCAGGACTTATACAAGTATTCTTGCGAATAAATCAGTTTTAGAAATATGCGGAGTTTGTGACTAAAAACATCTGCTTTGACAGAAATTTCAAGTGAAAATCCCCGATCTTTAAGAATAGGCAAGCGGTCACCGAGCCCTTGTTCCCAGATATGTATATTGGTACCCATACTAAAGTTTTAGCATTCCTGACTTGGTTCAAATTAAATCTTGAAAAGGAGTTGAAGGTCGCCTTTCTATTTATTTCTTAAAAAAGAGGACGAAATGCAACTTTTCTTAAAAAAGACTTCTTTAACACGTTTTAAATTCTGACAGCAAAAAATTCAGTAACACTGAACACTGAATACAGTTACGCTAACTGTTATACTTGTGTGAAACATTTTTACATATTTATTAAACAAAAAAATGTTAAACTGAATAGAGGTGAAAAAAATTTAACTTTTGTGGGTCAAGCAGTATTTACCGAAACTATAAGTGGGAACATGTGCGTCGCAAGCTAGCATATTGTTTGCCAAATACAAAATTTGTCTGCATAACACGATTCCAAAATGTACTGTTCAGTCCGATATCCGTCTTGCAAAATTTGAATTCCCTATTTAATCTGGAGATAGTTCAGCCTGCAGATACTGAGTCAGAATGTCGAGGTTTCTTTGACTGTGAAGCCCTTTTTTGCCGATGTTGGTACCAGTCATTCATACATTGAGCCAAAAGCATAGTGGTTTTTTCAACCAAGTTATGGTTTGATTTTTTTCATGGTTAATAAGCCGATTGTAAGAAATGTGATTCAAGTTGAACACTTGAGAATAAATTCGTAGGTATGACAGTGACTGAACGAAAAGAAGTGCTTGTTATTTGTTGGACTCCAGCAGTACGAATGCCGTCAGCACGATACATAATTTTTGTTTTTTTTTTGTTTTTGGTGTTTCTTAATTACGAAAAAGCCTTTGCGAAGTGCAGAATCAAGTGAAATGACGAAGAAAGTTTCTTCAAGTTGAACATTTGAAGACACATTTATAAAACGGCTGTAGCTGTAGATTGGTTAGTGTAAACAAAATTGTGGTTAATATTACCAAATCATTGTTGAAAATATCAACCAAGGCATTTTTAATATTAACCAGAAATCACGTTGATTCCTTTTCAAGTTTGAGATTCGTAAAAAATGTTTGGTATGTTTCGTATAGAACTATCTCCTCAGTATTTTTGGAGAGCAGCCATAACATTTTTCTGCCATGGATCATCTTGGCCATAAATGACGTGACATCTTTATTCGCAGTTCCTCGGCGTGAGTTTTCCAAAGTAAATTTTGGTCTAAATATATATCTAGTATGACTCTTAGAAATTTAGTGCATAATTTTTGTGTTATTTAGCGTTCAAAAATTCTATTCTATCTCTTAGGAAGGAAACCTATTTTGTGTACTTATAAGTACCCTATATCATCACATGCTCTTCAGTTACATATGTAGGTCTTATTTACACTGAGAAAAGAGTTTAGTTACGTCAACTAAATATGTTTTTCTCAACACATGATTTGGTTATAGTTACATTATTTGTTCATAGCTACCAAATCATGTGTTGAGAGGAATATATTTGCCCGACTTTTTTCTGAGTGTATACAAGATGTGCTGAAAATGTGGCAGGTGTGAGGAGACTATGGAGTATATCCTCTTTGAGAGTCCAGCCTTCATGATGCGGCTATGTCTCCTAGGTGTAGGTTTTCTATTCAATCTGCGGGCGGTTGACATAAGAGGTCCGACACATTTTTTCCAAATTGATAAGAAAACTGTATTGTTTTTTTTTTCAACACAGCACCTGGTACTAGGAATTAGCTAAGCTGTATGGATGTAGTTTTTTTACCCCTTAGAACCTAAATGGATTCTGCGAAGGCGCCGAGTGGCTAACCCGCCTGCCATAATAAATTTCTGACAGTTTTCGTATAAGCAAAGTTTCAGCCAAATCGCAAACAGTATGCAGTGAAAAGCTTTTTAAATCAACAGTATTTCAAACATTTGAGGGAGAGAATTTTTTTATTAATAATAATATTCTCTTATTGCCATTTTTAAGCAACTTTTAAAATATTTTAATATTTTTATTTTTGTGTTTCCCTTGGAATTAATATTGCATGATTACGAATTTTAATAAGTTACAGTAAATTAATAACACATTGTCAGTAATGACCGCTGCAATGTTTATTTGCACAACCAACCAGGTGCAAGATTTATTGCGTAGTGATACAAGTATGTAAAGCTTCAATTTAATTGCAACATTAATTAAAACTTAAAATTACACACAAAATTTAATGAATGCAAGCAAATATATGCATGCACCCGTGATATGAATATACATACATATGTATGTAGGTATGTATGTATATATGAATGTGCACACATGCATACAGCCATACATATATTATGCATTCCTCTATTTGCATTTATGCTGAGTAGTTGCGAATTTATAAATTTACATTAATGCTGTTTTAATTACATTTTTCTTGTAATTTATGTGCAATGCATAAATGATGAATGGGTATTGGCTTATGGGAGCAAGCAATTTGCTCACCCAACACATAAATGCATCAACATGAACAACAAATGCACAAAAAAAAATGTTTACTAAACAGTTGACACTTTTGTTGGACAAATTGCCTGTCAAGCAGCGCGATAAAACAGATTTTCCTACTCAATGCAACTCAACACTCACCGCTCACAAATTGAATTAAGGCATTGAAGATGCCCGGTTGGAAATTGACACCTGACATCATGGAGCCCGCATCATATGGAAGGTCGCTGCTTTCCGTCCGCTGATATTACAAAAGAGCCAACAATGACTCTTTCAAAAGTAGTGAAATTTTTATTTTGCCTTCTTTATTCTCCACTAGTTTAGTTTTTTCTCTTTGATACAGAATTTTCGAGTGCGATGATTTTCAATAATCTCCTTTTTTAATTTTTGCCGAAGACGTTGTTATCCGTGAGTCTGTGCTTGAGTTCTTGCATTCACGCAACATTTCTGTGGAGCCCGTAAGGTCAGAAATGCAGTACATATGATTTTTTTAAATCTTGTTTGAGGAAACTTACATAGGTGGTCTAGTTTGCTGACCCAATACTTAAAGTGTTGGGTTTGGCCAATTTAGTCGCTCTAACTTCGAAAGTGTTTAATCCCATAGCAGTATTTATAGTTAGCGCGATATTTCTATAACTGGTGTAACGTTTTAGAGTTAATTAACTTTGAATCATAGAGCGAAAGTGATCTAAAATTAATCCTATCTGAAAAATTAAATATCCAGCTAACAGTGGCCCTCCGTCAATACTAATGTGATAGAACTGATCTTATTAAGTACCCCCACGCAACTCTGCAATCAGGCTGATATAAACCGGATACCGAATGAACTCAGCGTCCCTGATTATACGAATTTCTACGTCCCGTAATGGATCTCAACGGCCTTTTTCCTACACAGATTCCCTCAAAGGAGTGTGGTGAATGTGCCGGAGCTATTATGGAACAGTTGGTTGGGTGGGTTTGTTCACTGTCAACATAAAGTGTAGGCTTCCAGACTTCTCAGGCGTTTTTCGGGCAGAAGCGACACTGGACATGCTGCGCAAGAGAGTGAAGTAAAAAAGGGTTCTAAAAAAGCAAAGGAAATTAAATTTATTTCAGTACTAGTCCATAGAAGCCCTGCAGTTGACTGCTTGGATGACAAATTGGCGGGCAGTAAAATGTAGAACATGGTGCAATAGCAAGGTCGTTGTGACTTTATTGTACTACTACTACAGTTATGAAAGTCACTATTCACGCCGTTGGTGGGGGTTCGGACAGACGGCTGTTAAATATGTTGAGGTGAATTCACTTCAATACTTTTTTACTAGAGTGTCAAGTGCCCACGCGGTTGAGATTGAAATAACTTGGCTCGCACCTTATAACGAACCCTGAACAACTGTCAGCCTAACATAACCTTACCAATTTTCTCGGTATAGATCTAAGCTAAAGAATCATAGGAAAATCACCCACACATCAGCATTTGTTTTGGCAGTTTTTGTGTTTTTGAAATGCAATCAATATAAATGAAATCATGTTTTAAGATTCCTACAAGGCTGCATATAAATTTGTAGTAAGGCATACGCAAGTAGTAAATTTTTAATCGCTACAGAAAGGTGTCACAAATTGCATAGAGCATATTTTACGCGGTGAACTGAGGAAAATAGAACCAAAAATCAGATTGTACACTACGCATCCAAAGATATATGTAGATATTGTTAACTTGCAATACAACTTGATAATGCTGATACATATGTAGTAAATGGTAGTGCTTTATAGCGCATATGAGATTGTGGTTTCCATCGGCATGAATAGAAATGAGCCACACAACCTTTTCGCAAATGCAGCACAATTGTAATCAGGGAATGTAGTTACAATTACTAATAACAGATTACAACAGGCGCAATTAAGTTGCACTCTTGCCGGCAAATGATGCACTCATGCTTTAATGTACACATATGTGCATATGTATGTATGTAAGTACTGTCAAATTCACAGCTTACCGTAGCGAGTTTTGGTCTAATTACAAAACTATTGAGTTGTTGGTGCGGTGAAGACTTAATTGAATTTTCATTCAAATATTTAGTCGAATAGGCCAATTGGGTTTAATATGTTCCTAGCCTAGAAAGTTAGCTGTTTATGAATGGAATTACTTGGCAAAGTGTGGTTGAGGTTAGTAGGTTTATCTCGAGGCAGTTGTATGGACATTTACGTGTAGTCAGTTGATTCTACAACCCGCAGATATGCAATGAATCAATAACCCGTAGATAGATTTCTAGCATATGAAAGTATATGTTAACCCTTAATTAGGCGCATGGGGTCAAGGCTATTTCAAATAATAAAAAAAAAATATCTTGGAGTGCTTGGAGCATGCTCGCGCCCTTTCTAGCTTGCTGACTACCCGCGGGGTACGTAAATAAGTCACTGCTACAACATCGGCGTGTACGCACTCTTTTAAGTCTTGACCCTATGCGACCACTTACGCAACATTTTTTTGGGAAGGAAAGTTTTTAATTATTATTTTTTTAAGGTTGAAGTCGAAAATATGTTTTTGTTTTATTAAGTTAACGATAATAGAGTACACTTCGTTTTTTTAATTTTAAAACTCTTTTTTTTTCAGCACTTTTATTGGGGTCACTGGGTCCCACATGCGACTAATTGTGTGATTTTCTTTATGCGCCTAATTAAGGGTTTATGAAAGGAATTACTTCGCGAAATTGCATTTATTTAGATGCAATTTTTTATACCCTGTTTCCAGTAAGCTAGGATCCAAATAAAAACTATTGTAAAATTCCTTTCAGCCCTTTGTAACTCAGAAGCTGAAGAGTACAGGTGGCAACTCTTTATTTTATTATATATTTTAAGTTAGACCTCTAGTAATAAAGACCCCCAAAATTAAATCAAAAATTAAAAATTAAATAAATAATAAATAAATTAAAAAATTAGATTAAAATTTTCAAAGATGTGGCAGCCTTCCACAAAAATATTTTCGACTGTAAGCGTTCGTAAACTTCTTCTTGTTTTAATAACTATATTGCAATTTTTACTTTATCTTACAAATTAACTTAAACGGAAATTTTCAAACTGGTGGCAACTCTTTATTTTGTTCTATAATTTAAGTGTGACCTCTAGCAAAAATACCCCCATATTAATTTTTCTTTAAATTTCTAATGTACATGCATCGGCCTGTTACAATATACACGAAGACTTGCAGAGATATGCCACGCCCATTCTCCAACACCACGCTTTTTTCCGCTTTAGTATGGACTTGGTTTTATATACCCCTGACTTGGTTTTATACATCTCCATGCCAAGTTCCAGGACTCTAACATAAATACTTCCAGAGGCATGCGGTATGAAAAATTCTATTACCTTGGGAGATGCTACGCCCCATTGTCAAATCGAGATTATGGCTATGCTATATTTTTAGCTGTGCTAAGTGACAACAGTGTGTGAAATTTTATGATGAACGGTTGGGTTGTTAAAGCATGTAAGCGTAACACACAAACAAACTCACTTTTGCATTTATAAAATTGGTAAGGATTCCATAATTGCAAATGCAAAGCCGAACCGTTTTTTCTTACCGAGTGAGGCACCCTAATGTACATATAAATGTTGATGGTAAGCACTGCAAATCATTTTGCTTTAAGAGCGCCCTCAAGCTGCTTTGCATAAGTTTTCCTAACAACAACAATGTACAGTCACCAGACATACATAGGTAGACACCACCCAAGCAGTTTTCAATGTCCACCGAAGGCATTTGACTGAACCGCCACTGGCTTCTAGTTGTCCGCTGTCTTCCGTAATTTCATACGATCGTACGAATAAAGAAAACTGAAACTGGAAATTTATTTTTAAACAGTTTAAGAGATTTACATGCTTGGACAGCAGACATCACAGTCAAGTCGCTTCAACCGACGCCGCCCACTTTCATAACCACTTGAGCGCTGGCGCCATTTCGAGAAGATTTTACTTCGAAACTATGCGCGCCACAGCAGTTCTTAAGATTTTGAAAATATTCACTTTAAAAACTTTTCATAAGCTGTTTCGATGTGAAAACCGAAGCGCTTGTGTTGCATATTTTGATGGCACTATTACCGCTCTTATTTTTGTTAGTATAGTAGATATACATACATATGTATAGTGGTAGTAGTATTAGTAATAGAGAAAATTTTGCAGTATCGCATCGCCAACAATTTCGCCTTCATTTACTTTTTTAATTCATCTACGAAATGAGGGAAAATTAAGACAACGCTTGAGGGAGATAAATGAACGATTACTCGAATAGTGTATGGAGGGAGGGAGAGTGGGAGGCAAGGTGTTGCAGTGCCGCGTGCTGACTACATAAATATAAGTAAGGCATCTCAGTAGTCCTTAGCAAGCTAGCTAAAGGAAATTGGGGGCTGGCATTTACAGAAAAGACGCCGCGCCGCCGCTGCATGCAGTAAAGTTAAACTATTCATAGCGAAAAGTTTTGTCGGCGCGGCGGTTGCATTGGTTGCATGCCAGCCACCTTCTTGGCAACACAACTCTCATTTGGCCGGCATGCATGGATGTGTAGAAAACTCAAGCATATTTATGCTTAAGTGCCTGTTTGTTTTTCGATAGTGATGTACATCTCTATGTAAGCAGTTTTGTGCGCCCGCTTGCTTGGCTTGTTTACATTGCTCTTTACTGTTCTAGCAGCTGCAATGAAAATCCGATCAGCTACTCAAAAAAAGTTTTCTCATTACAAAATCGCTTGCGTTGCAGCACCAAGTGCTAGGAAATATATATTAATGTATGCGCGGATCAGTGAACTGCAGTAAGGTACTTGCATTTAAAGCTACTTGAAAATTTACTTGCTTTCACAAGACTCAGATTGACACAAGCAACTAAATGCTTGCTTACTTTAAAAATTTCTGATTTCAGCTCATGCTAACACCTACTTGTTTTATTTCAAACATATCCAAGCGTATGTCTAGCTTAGGGCTGCTGGACTTCTCGGTTTTCCAGGATTTGCCCTAGTTTAAGACAAATTGTCCTGGTGTCCAGGTCCCTACTTAAATTACCCAGGTTTTTTGATAAAGGTCAATGTAGGCACCCATTTCATTTCTGGCAGATTTTGGCTACCAAGAAAAGGTTAATTTTTCTGTAGTTATTAAACAAATATCGATAACGAAACGATTTTTTAAAACATGTTGAAAAATATCTGGTGAGATTATCTTCGGACTATTTGCATAAAAGAGCGCAAGTTCCTGGACAGATACACGGCTGGAGAGTCATACATACTACCCAGTAGTTAATTTCAGAAGCTAAAATCTCTTCCAAAAGGCGCCGCCCGAAACCATGACCTTTTTACTTGTTTGCCTTAATTTTGACATTCGTAAAAGTGAACAAATTCGCATATAAATGTCGGCAGTAATTAGTTCACATTATCGAGCGTGCACTGTAATGTTACTAATACGCCATGACGTGGATGGCTGTACCTACTCGTACATGGCATGCATGACTGTACTCGTACTGTGCGTATTTTCTGTACAGGTACATTATTTTAGGTATGTTTGGAACGTAGCCAAATAACTTATCGGCAATTTTTCTTATTATTTTCCAAGGCATTTCAACGCGTTTTCCAGTGTGGGAATCCCAATAGCCTCCCTCCATTGTAAAGAGGCATAATCATTGGTTGAAATATAGGTTTAGCTTTAGCTGCTCGGAGAAATTCCTTTCAACACCATTTTAATAGAAGGGATTGTTTGATGTAATTTCAAAAGTAGATATGCTACCCAAGGAAGATGTAGTCCACCAACTATCGAAAAAGTTTGCACATAAAAATACGTATTTACTTTTTACGTACGTTTATGTACTTTTGGGTAAAACTTTTCGGCAAATAGGTGCAATATGAAAATTTAATATTTGCTGGTTTTGTGTTTAAACTTGTTCGATTCAAGCAACGACCGTACTCAATTGCGCTCAAGCTATGTGTCGAATTGGCTGCTTTTAAATAAATGCGATTCATACTTGCGCTTGAATTTTTTCAAGTAGGTTAAAAACTTAAATGAACTTGCTTAGGCAGTTCACTGGTGTGTACATACGTAAATACGTTGGCATGTATAAGCGTATGCTATACCAAGTGAGCCATTGAAAATTTTTAACCCACACAAAAGTAGCTCAAACTGGATGCAATAGAATTAATTATTCCTCTTTACTCTAATATTGCTTGTGCAGTAGATATTTAGTGCTTGATGTTCGTAAAATTTGCAAATTTAATGAAAATAATTAGTTTTAAGAATTGGTAGTTGCTTAAAACTTTGCAATGGCTTATATTTTTCCTTCACTTGAATTAGTAGGTACACCTATCTTGTTTTACTTATCTATAAAAATTCGGTAAGTTGTAGATGCAGATGAAAGTAGTTGAGCACCAAGACGCACAAGAATGCGAAAAAAGTGTCAATTGACCTTATTTCCGTTGATCTTGTTACCTGTCACCCAAATAAATAAATGAGAATACATTTTACTGTTTTCATCAGCTTCCCAATACCATTCCCTTTTGAACTAGTTCAGTAATAGCACTGAAATAGCTTCATGGGATTTCTGTGCTTACTTACCTGGCAAAATGTCTGAGATCAGAAACCCTAATCCGACGGAAAATCTTACCAAGGAAGGTGATGTCAAAAGCAAAAGCTGAGTTGACGCAGGCATGGCAAGGATTTGATTAGGAAGCTCCGGAAGTGCGGTGAAAATGGTATATATAAATGTTAGCAAGTACTTACGCTTTGCCAGTTACCAACTGAGCGATTTATTGAATGTTTTGCGGGGATATTACAGCTGCGGCAACAGCTTTTACCACCAACACACACACTTACAAGAAAGCGCGATTATGTGAATTTGAGCGAAAGTACCATACACACACACACATGTACGAGTAATCTTGTTCCAATCTGGGTGAATAGACATATTTAGTTAATGCTGCCATTTTTACCAAGCTCTGGCTTTATCCAAACAACACACATTTCACCAATCCACCAACAAGCTCTACGCAAGCTTGTGCAGTGAAGCCTTTGAAATACGAATTTCCCGCTATGAGCACCAAATTGACAGGTGATGAATTCTGATAATATATCCATGTGTGTACTACTGTACTGGTACGTGTGTGGATAACTATGTTTGTATGTAAATGCGGAAGTGTGAGAGTCCCATGTTGCGTGAAGAGTTTAATGTAATCGCGCCACCACAGCTAACTAATGCAACCGGCACCAACAAACATGAAATTGTGGTGTTTTAACTTTGCAGTCATATAAAAATGGCAAAAAAATTATTTGTGGAAAATCTGTTGTAAGGCAGACTCATAAATTTGCAACATATTTTGTATTTAATACCATCTCATCGTTGGAAATGCCAGGCTGCTAAAAATTAAGCTCGTAGATACAATGGAATTACAGTACAAATTACATGGCATCAAGTAAGCCACATGCGCTCTAGCACAGTGGAGCTAACTGCGTAAGCGGCTTTGAGAATCCTACTAAGTAATAAGGGCGATCACAATCCGCAGCATATGGTCTTGCATTTGCATATTTCGGTGCATTTGCAAATTGTATGCTTGCCACCATGACAACCGTTTGCATTTTGTTTTGTGAATTTGCAAATGCATCGGAAAATGCATTGTGATTACAGAATTGTGATTACCCTTATTATAACTCGAGTAAATGTGAAAAATGTTTCAGTGATTGAACGATAAATTGGCTAGGCGTATTTCAATGAAAACGGATAGCCTGTAAACTGACTTAAGATATAGGATATATTTTCAAGAGAGCTGCCACATTTTTAAAAGTTAACTTGTAAGTTAAATAAAAATATTATTACAAAATGAGCGTCAAACGCAAGGGGCTACAAAATGATTTTTTAAACTGGTTGCCACCTCTTAAAAAGTTAAAACCAATTAATTATTATTTTATATATATAATTTAATTTTAGTAAATCAATTTAATTAACGAGTTAAATGAATCCTACTACTACGTTATGTATGTGAAATTTTGGCAGACAGATAGCTTATGACCTGGAATAACATATAGCAATTTTTTTAAGAAGGTTGCCTCCTTTTTAGAAAATACGTTCAACGAAATTTTGCAATATTATATTGGCATCAAAACGGGAACTGTATTTGTTTCGATAAAAATTTTGACGAGGGTTGCCATCAGCGTGTGAATTTAAAATAATTTCTTCTACTATATTATGCATGCTTTGAAAAAACGTTAAACGAATTTTTTTAGTACAGATGCCAAACGAAGGAGATTTAAGAAAATGTATTACGCAAATATTTTTAAGAGGATTGCCACCTATTTAAAATTTTGAACTACATTTTATTAATAAGTTAATTGAGGTATTATAACACTGGTGGAACGTGGTTTAAAAAAGCTTAATATTTTGAATAGGAAAATCTAGGAATTCCACCCTTTGGAAATTGTAAACAAAAATCATTTTACTCGTATTTTGATGGATCACAAGCAGATGTGTCACACATTTCCATAGATAAACAAATAAGCAAATATGTACATTAGGGTGGTCCAAAACATATTTTTTCCGGGATAGGTTTGGGGCACCTTCCAAAGTTTTCCTCTTGCCGAAAGAGGGCCAGTATCTGCCCCGATATAAAAACTGCAATCAATTCCATGAGCTTGGACTCATTCACGGTGCGTCAGAATCAGAATATTCGCGAGTAGGATGAGTTCAGTTGGGAGGATACACCCGATGTTATTTCACCGAGAAGTGAGAGTTTCTTTGACTACCAGCGCACGACATTTGGGCAGATGTGTTTTAGGCAAGCTCAGGGACAGCTGAGAGAAAACTGGGTAAACTGGAAGCTGTCAAGGGATGTTCCACGACTGGAATTCACGCGACGAGACTTCAAATCACACCTGATTCTCATTTTGGTAGTTATCCGGCGGTGGTGTAGGTGGAGTCTTACTCGTACGCGTATTTTCTCTTAAGCTGCCTACAAACGTTTTGCGAAGCTGAAGTCTAAAGATCTTAGGCTTTTAACATCCCCGAGAACACAAAATGTGTGTCTATGTTTAGCGGGGATAGCTTGGAGCAACCAACCATCGTAATCGTTTCGCACCATTAAATGGAGAATTTTCTCTCTCTCGTAGTGTTTTCTGAAGGAAGAACTTGTATATGTTTAACCTTTATTCAACTATGCATTGGGCAAATGTTGATACCTCACAGAATGTGTTGAGCAAGTGTTGAGCAGTTGGCTTTCAACATCAATCAAGTACTTGTTTAATAAATCGAATTTTAAAATTTTAAAGAAACTGTTCTCCATTCACAACACTGCCATGCTAATAAAATAGGTAGCTGTAAGTTTGTCACCTAACCTCTGCTGCTCACCCGTCAGCTGAGTCGAGAGGAGCTCTTAATGACGGACAGCCATGCGAAAGAAAAACCACCAGGAGCATGAACACAACCAACGATAAAGAGATACGACTCAGCCTAGCGTGCCAGGGATGGCAACAACACCACCAACAAGAAGAGACTGCGGCGATGTGACAGGCAACTGGCGCCAAGTATCAGGCAACTGACACTAACTGGCTACCAGGTGTCATTTGTATGTACGGCATCGCTTATGGCAGTTTTACGTATAAGTGCTGGTCGTAAAGATTGACTCAGCTAACAACAACAGCAAAAATAATAGCAAAAGAAACGATTTTAGCTTAAGTGTTAATATTTTCATTTTTTCAACTAACCTAGGTTAGGTCGCATTAAACACTTCGGGTTCGGCAGTTAATTTATTGTAAAAAAGGGAGATGAAATTGTGCAAAATGTCAGCCAGGTAAGGCATATATTTCCTTAGGCATATGTATGTGCATATGTAGGTATAGGTACCCACATGAAGACGCTTAAACGTTGCCATCGCTGTTCTCACAGGTGCGCCACATCTGCTCTTTTGATGGCACTGAAAATTGCTTTTCTACTTAATTAATAGTTGATCAATAATTTATGGCATAGTTGTAGGCTTTTTAATTAAATGGGTTATGAAAATTGTGTTTGACAAGCGCACCTTTGCCCTGCATCAGTTTGGCGTCCGGTATTAAGCCTTGGCAGGCAGTCATGAAATTGTGAAATTGTAAAATTTTGTGAAAGGTTCCGTTGCGTTGATTAAGTACGAAATCTGATGTGAGCAACAAAAAGTATGCAATATAATGATAGTGAAAACTAAATACTTATGTATGTACAACAGAAATGGGTACCAAAAGTCAGCCAGTTCTCACTTCAACCATTATTTTTCCTCCTGTTTTTTCCTATTTAATATTAACTAGTACATAAGTAAATAGTTTACGTTGCGGCAATTTGGGGAAATTGAAAATTTTGCGAATTTTACGCCGCACTGCGACATAACATTTTGCCATTTTCAATTTACTAAACTGCCGGCTTCCAAACTTAGCAGTTTACCAATTTGAACTTTGACCTGCGGATGTGCATTGAGTATATACTGCACAGCCTCACGTTTGGCTGAACTTAATTAACATCATAATTCGATATTAATTTACTAGTGAATTACGGTTTAATTGGCAAATGCAGCAGCAAAACCAATTTTCGTAGGAAATACACCTAAAATTAGGCAACAACAGTGCGTAAGGTGCAGTAGGTGACGCTGCAAATACGTTCGGGAATAGGCTGCAATTTTTCTACAGAAAAAAGTAAGTTCCTATTTAGAAATAAAACTTTTACACCAGAGAAATTATAATCAAAAAAAATAGTTTTTTCCTAGCACATGCATAATATCTATACAAATCTACAAATTTAAGTTTGGGTACCCTAGTATGGCAACGTGTTGATGCTTTCAAAGGGAACTCCGAAATTGAAATCAATCGTGAAATCTGACCAACTTCTTCGTAGATAGAGTGGGAATTCTTAAGTATCCACTCGCCGGGCTACAAGATCTCATGGGCTCAAGCTGGCAAATATATACAGCGAAAACTATTTAGAGGACAATATGTTTCTTAACCCACTTTAAAAATTTCACTGGTTTGGCTACCACATTTATACCCTACTAGCAGACCCGGCGAACTTCGTCCCGCCCAAAATTTTTATATATTTTATTGAAGCTTTTTGGTCCAACATTTTCACCAACAATTCACGTTTACGATTTTCATTGGCACACTTGTCTGCTAAGATTAAGGTTTGGTGGTCATTTGCCGCTTTAAATAACCTAAGGAAAGTGTTATATCCGTGAAGAAGTTCTTGAAATTCTCCAGTTGTGCGGAATTTCATAGCACGGTTATTCGCAAAGCGAAATAAATTTTTTCCTCTTCACTCCCTGGCGGCAAGAATGATCCGGTTCTATAGTGAATGTCCTAGAAGCTTTACAGTACAGAAATACCTTAAAAGTTTGAACGTATAATAATATTGGAAAATCACATCCATTGGGCCAATTGCAACGCAGGAGCGTTCGATATACTCAATGGTGCAACAGGTCGATTTAA
>NW_016157843.1:0-40412 GCF_001687245.7 Rhagoletis zephyria | reverse complement strand
GGCATTAAAAATACTCTATACTATAGCAATCATCAACAGCTCCCATTTGCTACCCATATTGTACAAACACATCCTTAAGTTATCGGGGTCCACATTTTGGCCGATATCTCGAGACCCTAGTCACGGAGCGGCATCCAAAATACTCTATACTATAGAAATCATCAACAGCTTCCATTTGCTACCCATATTATACAAACACATCCTAGGGTTACCCGGGTCCACGTTTTGGCCTATTTCTCGAGACCCTGGTATCCGATTCTTAAAATTTCAAAACACAAACCATCTACTGAATAGTCCAAACAAAGCCTAGAAATTTGGTTTGGATAGGTGAGCCCGTTCTTGAGTTATAAAGTCACAACGAAAAATGGCATTCATTTTTATATATATAGATTCCCAAATCTCACCAAAAAAATTCGAAAGATGAAATATGCAAGTTTTACAAGTAACAGCCGTTGACCAGAAAAAGCTACGAGGAACAACTAAGTAAGAGGTGCATCAAATTTAGAGCATAAATAAAATGATTGCTCAATGAGCGCTCCCTTCTGCTTTATATCATGTTCGGCCACTTTGAAAACGAGTTTTGGGATTGTGGGCTGAAGGCTGTTCGCACCGGCTGTTAGTGGTTTCGTTGACATTTCTTACAACCTTTGATTAACGTTTTTCTACCAAAACCAAAATCTTGTTCTTCCATTTTCTTTTCATTAACAAACTTTTTCTTTTATTCTTATTTTTATTTGGACAGGCAATTAACAATAAATCCGAACTGGCATATTAAAGATGAAACAATATGACTTCCACTTTGATAAATAATTGAAGAAAAAACTAGCGCATACACCGATTGGAATAAGTGGAAGGTGAGTTATCAAGTAGTTTTCAGCGAAAACTGGTTTTCTTTTGACATTTTTACGTGGACGAAAACGCAAATTTTAGGTCAAAAACCGGTTTAAGCAACGAAACATGTTTTCTTGTCGGCCCGAACATGGTATTAATGAGTTTATCAACGATTAAAACTACTGAATGATGAAAACTAGATTAGCAAAATAGACAGAACGCATTTTTATGAGGAGTAGTATTTAGAGTGGCATTGGAGCGTGAGGTAAATTTCGTGGCCAAAATTAAATGTGGCCAAAGAAGTATGGAGATTATTTAACATAACACAATTCTGTCATGGATTGGAATTCCGTTTGCCACAATTTTGCAAAAAAAAAAAAAAACTTAACCCTTGACGACCGATGGGTCATAATGTGTCACTTTTTAACCGACTTCCAAAAAAGGAGGAGGTTATCAGTTAATGAGAAACCCTTTTGGGCTTAGAGATAGAAAAACAAAAGCCGTAAATACAAAATTTGACCATCATTTACTCACCATCTCTCTACGAATGGTATATTTCCAAAAAAAAAGTGCTAGAATCGGCGCGACACGGACTAATCAGTTTAGTTGCCTTTCATTAAAAATTACTTGTTGTCTTAATTTAAAAAATGCCATTATTTTCATTTTGAAAACGCGGCTGTGTATAATTTCGACATGACGAAAAGAAGGCCTGTAATTGTTCAAATAAATCGCTGCCACAAAATCACAAAGGGTGCAGTTGTTTATTAAAATTTTCATATAAAACCCGATTTGCAAAGCATTTATTTAGCAAAATCGTGCGAATAAGCAGTAAATACAGCAAATCGAATAGGCAGCTAAACAAAAAGGGCTGTAATAGGTAATAAATCATAACAAATCTGAACTAGAGAGGTGCTAGTTATAATCTTAAAGCAATTAGAAAGATGGAAAGGCTATACTATTGACACTCCCTTTCTTGGTTAGTAGTCCAAATTTTGTTTAACTCTCCAGCTTAGTTGAAACTCAGTTTTTAATTTGTAGCTTAACCCTTCTGCAGTGTTTGGAATTTACCACTCCCCATAATGTTTTGGATCATTTGGACCCATTGATAGAAATTAGTGAATTTTAAGAAAAAAAAACGATATTTCAATGTGATTTCAGTTAATATTTTATTTATCGCATGCAGAAACTCTATCGGGAAGTACTATATCGCCTTCTAGAAAACAAAATAAATAAAAAAAAACTCTCTTATTTTTTGCAAAACCATAGCTGATTTTGCTTTTAACGCATAGACAATGCCGCAGCTTATTTGAAACTACCTAACTCTGTAATTAAAGAAGTTTTTCATGAAAATTGGGTCCATTGTAGAGGGGTTAGTTCATTTTTTTTGCTCTATTTTTACCAGAGCGGAAACAAAAAAAAAACTTTTAAATTCTTGAAAATTTTAGCCATTTTAATACTAAACCATGCAAACTGGTACTACATATCTAATTTTAATTTAGTTAGAATTTGACACCAATTAAAACCCGATTTCCCTTCAATTTCACTTAGTTTGACTTATGTATGTGTGTATGTAAGTAAGTAAATAATTATTCGTATTCAGTGAATGAAATATTTTTTGTTGATTATTGCGACTGATATGGTGTTAAATAACTTAACTTTTGTAAAAGCTGCATGTAAATATGTATGTAGAACACAAAACTATTATTTTTTTACTCTGTTAGAGATTTTTTTCCCACAACTTTAAATCACTGCGAATCAAGTTGGACTATTGCGGATTTTTTCTGTCATTTTGTGGTTGTTGAGGTTGTGAGTATGTATGTGTATGAAAACAAATACATAAATATTTTACAAGAATTTTGTGGTTTGATGACTATAGTAAATCAAGTAAATAAGAGCAATTAATTTTATCTGTCAAATGATCAGTAGGTTAGCTTGCATATAAAATTTAAATTTTTCAATTAAAGTGAAAACGCTGATATTAGTTTTGGGATTTTCTGAGTAGATGCAATACTGTTTTTAGTAAAATTATATTTTTAAAAAGCCATAAACATGCTTTCATTACAACAAGAACTAAAGAGTATAAAATAATTTATTATATTAGTTATGCGAGCACAGGCCGCTTTTATAACAAGCCTTCAAAGGTTGCTGCTTCAAACCCTTTTTGAAGGATCGCAAACCTCGACACTAAAAAAATATTTTAGAATTAAAGAAAAATGTGTTAAATTAAAGAAAAAATGCGCTTATAAAAGAGCACCAACCCAACTCGTTATAAATTTTGGAATACAAATTTTAGTATTTAGTATGGAAATATTCAATACAAATACGCCCATAATAAAATGAAGCGTTGTGCACTTCACGGATGCTTTTTCATAATTGAGATAAACAAAACAAAAATTTTATTTCCATGCTGTCTGCAATAGGATTTGAATCTTGACCCTCTGGAAATAAACAAATTGTGGCAAGTATCTCAGCTACAGCCAGATATGTAAATTTGCCTTTAAATATTGATTTTGGGTCGACACCACAGCATGGTAAGAAAGTATTATTTTTAAATAAGAAGATTTTAAAACGATAATCAAATAAGACATATTCATTCTTACTATGCGTTATTTCCCTCAGTGAATCCATAACATTTTTCTTAACCCTTAATTAGGCGCATGGGGTCCAGGCCATTTTTAAAAAAAATGTCCCGGAGGGCTTGGAAATTATGGAAAATTATGTTTTTTTTTGTTAACACTTTAATTTTATTTTATTTTAAAAACACTTTTATTGGGGTCACTCGGGATCCCATGCGACTAATTGTGTGATTTTCTTTATGTGCCTAATTAAGCGTTTTTTCTCTCAGTGTAGTTTTATTTTAAGTTTGATCCATAAAGAAATATCGAAAGAAACAAATGTAGCCATGGAAGGCGTAGCAAACAAAAACAAATTTCACAATATGGGCTATGTTATATTTAACGTTAGCGGTTAGCGAGATTTTAATGTCTGTCAATTGGCAGATCGATTATATATCTGGGGAAATAATATATTTAAATAGACCTTTATAAAAGTTGATAACCCTGACTTTTGACCGGTTTTATTATACAAATACTTCTTTGTGCGTACATTTCTGTACTTCTACAGACAAATGCTGCTAAAGTACACTCGATTGAATTAATAAAGAATCACAGAGCACATTTTTCAATAAACGAACAAAAACAACAAAACAAAATTCGAGATAAAATCTCTATTAAAATTTAATAAGAAACTCTACTCATCTCGCTCCGGTTCGACAGAGAGGACAAACAGAAAGCTAAGTACAAATCAAAAAGGCTACGGAAACTTTACGTGTCTATGGCACGTTGCAACTCAAGGACACATACACGCATGTGACCGGTTGAGCTCTCAATCCAGTGAAAGCATCGAAATCCATTGGCAATAAGATATCCTGTATCAGAGTTTCGAATCAAGCAAACAAGCATATAAATTAATTCAAACACTGCAGTATATGTGTGTGTGTGCATGTGTGTGTACCTATGGGGTCTCTATGTAGAAATGTGCCCTGCTCAGCCCATTGCCAGATACTACATGCACCTTTAAGCTAGTATGAACAATTTTATTTCTTTTGTCTACAGATGCATTGTTGGTTTTGTAGACTAATTGGAATGGAATTGTTGGCTGTTTTTGTTGTAATTGCAAATTTAAAATTAGTAAGTAAATAAAATAAAGGTAGACAGCTTACTTACATACCTTAAGCCGAATTACCACTAGTAACCACCATTGTCATTAGACATTTTATAATCTAATGCCTAGTGGAAATTCAGCATAAGATTTTGAATCTGTAATCATAATGCCGAATTTCAGCTAGGCTTTGGAGTGACAAAAATGACAAAAGAAAAATGTATACCTACCATTTAAAAAATGGTATATGGAAAGAGAGCTAATGATTATTATTTTAAACGTAATGACGCAGATATATTTTCAATACTCCACTTCACCATCAACATTTTTGTCACTTAATGTCCAGTGAAAATCCAATATAATGCAATTCTTCAACAAAAATTTTAAAATAAGGAAGCACGTTTAGGGCATACAGTAACTAAAATTTAGAATTAATATTTGATGGTGTTGTCATTTGTCATTCTATCTTCCTTTAATCCTGGGGACATGGTTTTAACTAAACAGGCACACTCCTCTCAAGTAAAATAATCCTTTGGTTAGGATGAAGTGTTTCGTATTTATGAGCCCGTTTACTTACCATGCAAATCGTTATATCCCACTTACTCAACCCAGCAAGTGGAGTCAGCGAAACGAGTCAAGCAGTTCCGAGTGCCGTCCCACTTTCTGATTAGAATAAGATATAGTCCTTTATTTCCTGGGTTTTCTAAGTCTTTGGACTGTCCATTGGTAAGCATTCCTCCGCCTTCGTTGAATGAGCGATCAAGTAAATATGATTGGATTGGAGTTTTGGTTAACGGACACCCAGAATTAATCATAAACTACTATCTCTTAATAGACTACTATCAATTATTAAGTTCCTCTTCTCGGTTTTTTTAATCCTAAGCGAGACATTGTTCATATACTAAGCCGTCTTAAGACTGCTTTTATTGATTATGCTTACCTGCTTTAACTCCATGTCAATTGCATGTTCCTTAGCCGGGAAATCAGAGTAGTAATTTGCGAGTCTGTAGGACTCTCTAAAAATGAAAGAAGATGCCAGATCCTTTGTAAATGTCCATTTTGAAGTAATTCGAGTTGAATGGGATTTCAACATCGTTTAGATCGTTCTTAAGCTACCGTTGGGAAAATGAATTTTGAAGTTTCTGTCGAAAATTATTCTCGTAACCTTACAACTCTGTTCAAGATGCTAGCGGGACCTGTGCAATATATATTTATGTATAAACGTAAATAACCTAAATGTAACATCTAGCAGTCTCTTTAATGCCACCAAGAGCGTTGAGCAGATCCTGTTGTCGCTGCATCTGTTGCAGGTTAAAGAATAGGATTTGGTGTCAACAGCATCCCACCATTTTAGATGCTCACTCACTGTCGATATGTACTTCCCTACGACCAGAACGACTAAGTACAAGATTCACAGCCGACCAGCAGAGAAAATAGAATCCCCTCTTGAGGACTACCACGTCTGTCTGTTTTCTTACATCTTCGATTCCCATTGATGCTCTCAACCTATTGCCGATCCAAAGAATGATCCGTGGTTTCAATCCTACAGAAACCTTAGAGGAGTGTATAGACGTCAAACTAATAACTTTAAAGGCGCCTTTCACGTCCAGAAAGCCTGTCACCGCAACTCCAGAAAGCTTGTTCAATGCTTCCCATGATTTCATGCCACGCTCGTTCAACCGATCCGCCTTCATGCTGAGCCGCCACACTGAAGTTTTCAGAAATAAAGGCGGCGCATGATCTGTAGACTCAGAACTCCCCATCCCAAGGAGTTATTATGGCAATCGTTTGTTGTAGCATCGCTGGTATGATTCCATTCGGATCCGGAGTTTTGTACCGAGTCCTAAAAATGGCCAAAGTTTAGTTTTGTGCAGGATGAAACTCCATTTTGACTGCATTAGGACTAGGTAGCGACATAAACTTTTACGGAGGCAAAAACTTCTGAAATGAATCTCTAAAACTAGAGGCACTTTCAGACGGACCTACCCCGTCTAAGATATAAGCGTATGCAATTGCACGACCCCTAAAAATCTGCTTACAAAATAGCCTTTAAATTCGTATTTTAATACTTAAACGCTGAAAACTTTAATTTTCACAAACAAAAAAGTTTTAAAATGAAAAACTATATTAAAAATATTTAAACTATATTTAACTGCATTTCGCTTTAAGTAGACTAGACGTTGGCAATAAATGCAGCTTGCTTCTGCTAGTCGCCGTATTGCTGTATGAGTTCAATTGCTCGGCCGCTTGTGTGGCGCGTGCCTGTTGCAGCCGATCGAATTGTGAATTGTCGTCTTTCGAAGCTAAGATGTGCGCTTGCACATTGTCCGTCTGTGCAGACCGCGTTTTGGCCTGGTCTGCCTCCTTTGCATTTATCTGTAGCTTTCGCTGCTGTTGCTGCTCATTGCGGGCCAACAACTTCGGTTTTCTTACGTACTCACTGTAGTAGAAATCAAAGAATAGCACAAACATGAAAACGTTTTGTGTGATCCCGACAAAGGAGATCAGCACCGGATGTTGGCAATGATTGAACACAATTGCCATCGCAAAGTGTATAACCAAATAGCCGAACTGCAGTAATTGCAACTGTGTAATGTAACGCTTCCACCAAACGGATTGTTTAGCCGGCCACACCGAAGTCACAAAATAGTAGGAGTACATAACGGTGTGAATGAGCAGATTGATAATACCCAACATAGTGCTGTGACTGCCTGTAGAAGATAAAATAGATAAAGGAAAATTGAATATTAGCTCGAGTGAAATTAGATTCCGGATATGGAGGTGTTGGAAACCGGAAGCGCTAAACTTCGTATTCGACGCGATTCGTGCGATAGAATCTTCGTATTCTTTACTTTTAATGACTTTTTGCTGTCTTCCGTTATTCACACACAACACTTCACTTTTGTATTTCTATCAATGTTTACTTGTTGCTATCAAAAAACTTACCTGCCAAGAAAGCCACGAAAACGTAAACACCGAAAATCATGCCGGCGTGATGGTAAACATGCAGAAAGGTGATTTGATTGTTCTTCTTGCGCAACACAAAGAAAATCTGCAAAAAGAAACAAGAAGATGATATAAAGGTATTAGTGTGAAAACAAAAGAAAATAGAACAAAGTGCATATATACATATGTGTACATTAGGGTGGTCCAAAAATGCATATAAAAATTAAAGTCGTAAGTTTTATGCGCTCACCCCCTAGGATTGTTCTATACCGAAAAAATATACCTCTATTTTTTTTATTTTGAAATCAAAAAATATCTAGAGGTTGCTCAAGGCGCTCAAAGTTTTCCATGTATTTTATATGGGGAAAAAACCACTATTCGTTGAAATGGAATAGAATATTTTCGATCGGGAAAACTCTGTTCTTCTCCAGAAGACTTTCAGTAACAATACCCAATAGTATTAAAATTCCGACTTTACTTGTTTTGGAACACCCTAGTGTATATATATACATATGTATCTGAGCGAGCGATTGTGCATTTTAGCAGGTCAAAGTGCGCTATGAATTGGGACTGAAAGTTTTAGCAACATTGTTGTTACAACAAAACTCATAAACTGATAAGCTTTAATGTCTTGACCTTCAACTAAACTCTTTCTACACACAAGTCATTTGATGCGGTCTGTGATAACGTCGAGGGAAAATTGAATTTTGGTTACTGATAGTAACTGACAGCGGAAATTCACCTACAAAGCAACAAAAGGAACATTTAATTATAGATTCTGCTGAACTCTTGAACTGAACATCGACTACGCGTCTTGCGCCTTGAATATTGTACTGCCTTTCTAGCTGAGTTGATCCAACGACAAGTAGGCAACACTGGTAAAATGGCATGCTAAATATAAACGGAGAAACATCCTATTCCTATTCTAAATGTCTAGGCGGCTATGAAATTCATAACAAAAATGTTTACAACTTCAACACCGCAAACATATAAACGGCATGGCAAAGTCATTGCAGCTGCGTTTCGGAACACAGCTTCCCAAAAGGTAAATACGTATGTGATGAAAGTGATGAAAGGAACACCCATGTCAATTTTGTAAACAACTAATCGTCGAACATTTTATGAAGTTATCGAATAATATATTTGGTAGATTTTTTTTGCAAAAAGAATTCGTAAGATTTGAAAATATTTTTAACCGAATTCAAAAACTGGGGGAGGTTATCAATTCGTTACCGTATTACCGCTTAACGATGGATCACGTTAACCGATTTCTATAATTTTTTTTAAGGAAGTGGTCTCATTCTAATTTGGTTTAGATCCGATCATTGGATCATGAAGAAATTAACGGTAATCTTATCTTATTACATCAAACGAGCAATTCTTATATTATATAAATCCCTAGGATTCTCTGAAACGGCTTTTATGAAATTTTTAATACAGATAATGTTTTGAATTATAAGGTTATCCGAATAGGTATTACCTCCGAGAATACTCGTTAAAGGTTGCCACCTATTCGAAATTAGTTGGAAATTAAATAAAACGTCACAATATGGGTACCAAATGAAAGGTATTTTAAAAATCCCCAAACCATAAATATTTTTGAATAGGGTTGCCACCTATTTTGAATCCTACATTTAGTTAATTTTTTGTTTAAAAATTAAAGGTACAATATCACTATTCATGAATACTAGAAGAAGGCTCTTAAGAAATGATTTGTTTACATACTAATTGTTATCCCTTAGGATATTAGAGAAAGGTTGCAACTTATTTTCGATTCTACAAAATTTAACTAAAACGACGCAATATGCGTATAAAATTAAAGTTATTCTTGAGAACACTATTTTTAATAGAAAAGTGTATTTTGTTAATTTCAATACGCATTTTTTTGTATACGCTCAACATACGTTTGTACTCTTCATCCCAGCGCATTTCCAATTAGGGTTGCCACCTAATATTTAAAGTAAGAAATTTACTTTTTTAATGGGATATCAAAGGCCAAATTTTAGTTTTTAATTTTTTTTTCCAAACTATTCGGTTTAAAAGCTATTTACTTAACCCGTATTCAATACCCAAACCTTGAAAAGTTAAAAAAATACATGCATATATAACTTTTATATATATATATATGAGCATTGAAGTCGGTTTTGTTTTTTGCTTAAATATTACTTGTTTTCTTCACGATTACTACTTTTATATTTGTTTTTGTATCAATTGCTTTTTTTGAATTACAATAGTAATGCCAAATTTCCACTAGGCATTGAAATGAAAACAAAAAATGTATGCCGTTTAAAAGAACTCCATGTGGAAATAAACTTAATAATTATTTTTTTATGTATTAACACGATTATTTTTTAATGACCGACTATATCATTTGTCATTTTTACCATTTAATGCCTAGTGGAAGTCCAGCATTAGTCTTTCGAATGTGTTTATGGACACTGTTGGCCTTTGAGCAAAGAGCAAAAGTACTTGATTAAGTGATTTTGATTAGCAGGAAATATGCATACATTTGTTTGTAGAGGTGCGCAAAAAACATCGGTGCTGTAACGCAGCAGATGTGAAACAACAACTTTAACTATTGGTTTTTTTATTAGGCTTTCCAATGCTTTTTATTGTATATTACTTTTGTTCCCATCATGAAGGATTTTTTTTTTTAGTTTGCCAAAATATGCACTCCATATTTTCCACTCAATCTAGCCTTGACTATAAAAATTTTAAACAAAGCACTCAACTCTCAGCGGCACATAAACTCTAATTTTAAGTAATCTATCAACTTTCTTCGCGGTCACAGTGCACTTTTTTCGCTCACAGCTCTCACTCCACCCCCCCTTCTTTCGTAATCCACCCATCCCCCTGGCCACTTTCCACCACAAATGCTTACTTGCTATAGTCTTTCAGTGATTGGCTTACCGTGTCAAGTAAATCCAAGTACTTTGTAATGTAATAAGCATAGGAAAGATAAATTAATTTCCACATCCATGGCTCTGTGTTGGTGGGGTCAATCGGCTGACATATTAAGCTGAACTCTTTGCGTAAATACGAGTTTGGTATGCCCTATGAAGACAACAACAACAAAAAGACATTGAAAATAGCAGTAAGTAAATCAAAATCAAAAAAAAAAAGTTGACTAAATAAAAAACGGAAGCCATTAACCAAATTAAAACTTCTACAAAGTAAATAAAGTCGAAAAAAGTATTTCAATCACACGTAATTACGTACTTACCCATACGAATATAATGAAATTGGCTATCACTTGTATCGCATTATATACGCGCATCACATTTTTCAAGTCGAATGCCTTCCGTTTTTCCATCCATTTGGGACCATAATGCAAAACAAAGGCTAAATAGGCAGCAATAACGCCGAAGACAGGAAATGGGGAGCCCACAAGCGGTAAATGTTGCACACGAGGATCTGCAAAGCAAAACGCAGGAATATAGAGGTTTCCCTTTATTGAAATCAAAGAATGAGGTACTCAAAAAACTACTTTTTATTTAAAGTTTATTTTCGGGTTTTTCTTAAAGTCCTTGTCCTTACATACCCCTGTGCTCCTCGAAAATACCATGCAATAGTTGATATATATATTTTGTTATGTAAGCCATATTTTGTATAGATTTCCAGCAAATTTAATTTATTTTTGCTCTGCCTGCTCTACTCCTTTTACGGCCTCGCACTGCCACACAGGCTAGTTGTTTCTATAGGTTCCCCAGCTTTTTTGTTCAGCATAGGATCACTTTCGTGTGCGTAATGGAAATTTTCGATTCAATTATGAAGCATGGCTGGCTGGTTGTGAAATGAAGAAAGTTGTAATTGTTCGCGATTGTCAAGGTGTTCAGTGTCGCCTCAACATTGGAAATGAACCTTTGTATAAAAGAAAATGAAATTGGAATTGAACTTTCTACAAGCGTTTAATTCGTGTGGCCTCAATAGTAAATGTTGCATAATTAATTTATTTAGCATTTACAGCTCTGTCGGCGTACTACTCGATTGCGCACGAGTACATACATTGTTGTGCGCTTACAGTGGTGGCCGTATAATCGGAAACGCTAATAGCTTTATCAAATAAGTAGATAGTAATGCACTTGTTCGTGTATTTAAATGTAACTGAATTTTTAAACTGATACGAGTAATATTAATTTTTATTTGTAAAGCATTATTGCTATGTGTACATACAACGTTTTATTCACTAATCATATTTCAAGAAAATAAAATAAAAAATCACTAGTAACTACTCGATATGATTCGAATACGTTGTATGCGTAGGTCACGCCCACCCAAGCTTATCTAAAGCAAGGTAAAAATAAGGTAAACTACACTTAACTATTTTTTCAAAGCGTAAGGTCTGATTATGGCAACTTAACGTAACATAGAGGCTGTCACTTAAAAATTCTCTTAACTGGATATTGCTTATATTTGGACAACAGTCTGTTTCATTTTGATTTTCTAAGTTCTAAGTCATGTTACGTTAAGTTGCCATAATCAGACCTTTAGGCATTCAGAAATTATGTCCCACTGTGAAAAACAGATTTTCCTTTAAAGTATAAACAGAACCAAATCACTGAGCGAGCTTTGTCTGAAGAAAGTTCGCTGTCAAAATGAATGAAAACACACTGCAGTATATGTATGAGATTCTACACATCGGAAGTGACGACGAAATTCCCCTAACGAAATTCGGCGAGAATATATGTATTTATTTTGAATTTTTCTGCTGCTGGCGATCAAAAAAGCCCTTTTTCACTTGTCTAGCATATAATTATAATTATTTAATAATTATTAGGAAGAAGCTGAATGTGAAAATTTGGGGACTCATCTTCTCGCTTTTAATTTTTATATTTTTTATTTGTCATTCAGCTGATGCGAATTTCATTTCGGTTCTGGTTTACTGGGCAAAATGTTGCAACGAATATCATCCAACGGCATCGCTGCGTCCATCAAAATTCACTCAGCGATTTAGCTCTGTTTGTTTACTTTTTAACCGACTTCCAAAAAAGGAGGAGGTTATCAGTTCGTCGGAATATTTTTTTTATTTATTTTCAAAACTATAAACGACCTATGTATATAAATATACAAGTAATTTTTAGCAAAAAAAAACCGACTTCAACTCTCATATNGGCAAAATGTTGCAACGAATATCATCCAACGGCATCGCTGCGTCCATCAAAATTCACTCAGCGATTTAGCTCTGTTTGTTTACTTTTTAACCGACTTCCAAAAAAGGAGGAGGTTATCAGTTCGTCGGAATATTTTTTTTATTTATTTTCAAAACTATAAACGACCTATGTATATAAATATACAAGTAATTTTTAGCAAAAAAAAACCGACTTCAACTCTCATATAAAAAAAAAAAAATATATATATACATATATATCTCATGATCCACTGATCGGATCTTAACCAGATTAGTATTTGACCACCTCTGAGACACTACCTTTCCGATGCAAAAATTATCGAAATCGGTTGACGTGGTCCAAAGATATGCGGTAACATACATAAAAAAAATAAAATAAAATAAAAAAAATATTCCGACGAACTGATAACCTCTTCCTTTTTTGGAAGTCGGTTAAAAATGGCAGAGATGACGAGATGGTCAATGAACAAGTTGATAATTATATTTATAATGATTACATTTGAAAAACAAGTAAATACTGTGTAGCCATAACAAAGGATCCATGAACTAAAAAATATGACTGTGAAGCTATCGTGGCTATGGTAAAATAGGAAAAAAGAAAAGCGAAAACTTTCTGAAATTTCGCAGATTTTCGCTTAATATTCATACGGACTTAATCATAGGACTCCTGGCTGTTTTATCACTGCTAGCGAATACCAATGATTTCTCTCTGCAGAAGCTAATAAAAATAATAGATTGGCGCTTACACATATGTTAGTGTTTGGCCGAGCTTCTCCTCCGATTTGTGGCGGAGGGACCACCTACAGTTTTACGCCGACTCCGAACGGCGATTGTATTGTCATGAGAAGCTGTTTTTCATGGCAGAAATGCACTCGGAGGTTTGCCATTGCCTGCCGAGGGACGACCGCTGTTAAGAAAAAACCTTTTTTTTCTATATTTTTTGCGGTGTTGCTTTGACCAGGGTTTGAACCCAGGCGTTGAGGAATGGAAGCGCGCCTGCTTACCACTACACCACAGCGGCCGACAGCTGCTGATATGTAAATTAGGAAGACTACTTTCACGACGATCTTCAGGCTGGCAGAAAATTCGGAAGTGGTACTCTTGGAACCGGTACACAAAATGGTGGTGGTGTGTGCTTTTAACCAGACTCACCTACCGACTTGTATTTTGACCTGCTGAATCCGAATCTGAGGTTCGTTTGACTCGTACATCCTCAAAATTTCGAGCAAATAGCGAAATTTTTGCTATTTGTTTTACAATTTTCGCAATTAACTCGAAATTTAGGAGGTGTATGAGTCAAACTGACCTCAGATTCAGTGGGTCGAAATACATGCCGGTAGGTGGGTCAGGTTAAAAGCACACGCCACTTTTTTTTTTTGTTTGTTGGGTTGACGGTGTAATTGAACGGGCGTGCGGGTGCGGTATAGCTTTACGGAAAGTTGGTTAAGTGCCTTTATAAATGCATGTGAACATAAATAAAAAAAACTATATATAAATCGATATAAGTCAGTTGAAAAAATTAATAATTTTCTCAGCATGTTTTGAAGTTTGAGCTTAAGTTGCAACTTCTTATATTTTTCATTTTCATATAAGTTATGGGCACCTTAATGTACAGTTTAATGAAAATAAGTAGCAGATGTACATACGTGCATATTTGTTTAAAAAAATTAACATCGACATCAGTGTCACCATTGCGGCAACCTCAGTAGTGTGTGATATTGTACGAAGTGGGCATACGGAAGAAAACTTTTTTACTTATGCCAAAACGTCTTTTCGCCTCAATTTTTTTCAACAAACTTCAATTTTTTCCACAAATTTCAATTTTTTCCACAAATTTCAAGACGAATTGCGCTGATTGTCAAAATGATGCGTTTGTTGTAAATTTTTTTCGTTGTGATTGTCATCGTGCGTATAATTCATCAGTGTCGGTTTTTGGTATAAATTCACCTTGCGATACCGCAACCATCACAAAATATCAAAATTAGTTGATTTTCGTGCGACGGTTGCGGTAACGCGATTTTTTTTGTCGCGTGTGTAGTCAGCATTACATATTTTACATATTTTTTTACTTTTTAGACACTTAGGCTTTCGCGCTAGGTTGAATGCATTACTTTAACAACAAATACTTAGCTTTAGAAATAATATTAATGCAGTATTCATATTGGACATCTTCATCAGCAATACATATCTTGTTTAATATCTATTAATACTAAATATAACTAACAAAAATTAAAATTTATTAAACTTCACATCAACAGTCCATATCTCTAAAATAACGAAACATTTTTTGTTAAAATTCCACAGCTAAATATGTATATATTTACCAATTGAAAGACAACAGAAGCAGAGCTTAATTTTTTTTTTTTTTTTTTTGTTTTTCTTATAACGCTCATTATTCACTTTTTTACGTTAGCTGTAATTTTTGCATTTCATTTATTCCGTGCTGCATTCATACAAATTCACGAGTTACTGAACCTTTTACGCATTACTTGTTTTTTATTTCACTAGGCTATTGACGTGGAGAATTAAAAGCTTCGCCGACCTATGTAAATTCATACGGAATTTCTATTAGCATATTAAGAGATACACTGTGGAAAATAATTTCAAATTCAGCGGCAATTATTTAGGTTCACTCAACAACAATTCATACATACTCGCATATGCTATGTTTGAAGAGCTTAGTGTGAGTGCTTCAAAAGTATGTATGTATGTACATTAGCCCTATGACATTTTTTTCCAAAATTTCATAAAGATACCCATGACGAGAGGATAAAAGTTTTTAACAATCACACTACTTTTTGCCCATATAATACCGCATATAAGAAAAAAACAGCAAATACAATTTCCACATATATGAAAAACAAGAGAGAGAAGTTCCACATATTAGAAAAAACACATAAATAATTATTTTTCCGATTCTTTCGCTATAAGCTCCGGATGATTTGTGATATATATAATACAATTTGGATATCAGGTTACAGTTTGTAAATTAGCTTTACGGAAGCTTCATGGAAGTTGTTTTCGAAGAGGGTTGCTTGAAATTTAAAACTTTTTGAACACCTTGGTACTTATCATAGTTTCTGTGACTATTTTGGACTTAGAAATTTTACGTTACGATGCATAGAAATGGTTTAAATTAAAATAGGTAGTCCGATCTTTTAGAAAACGATGCGTTTTTAATCATTTTTTCTTCATCCATCAAAATATATATTTTTTTTTTTAAGAAGAAGAGGACTTATCAACTTTTCACTCTTAGTTCGCGATATGTCGTTTTAAAAAGTAAAATAAAATAGTTTTGTAAAAGTAGCTAATTTCGCTGCTTTTTACTAGGAGTGGATCTAGCTAATATTGTACTGGTTCGTTTTTGGCGATAAATATTTTATAATTAACTAGAAATTTGGTTCACTAATACCCTGCAGGGACATGCTTGCCTACATATGAGTATAAATGTATGTGACGATTTATTAGTAATTGTTAAAAAATATATGTCTCTACATTGTTGCTTAAGTACATACATAATACGGTGTTTACATGAGGCGCTTTTACAGGCAACTTTTAGTTGAAAGCAACAATCGCCTGGTGTGAATGGCCTTTAAACGAATCGCTTCCGATGAAGTTGGGCTGCAAACAACTTTTGATGCAACTATTCGTTTTTAAAGTTGCCTGGAAAATCATATCATGTGAACGACGTTTAAGAAACATTCCCTTTCATACGAATTTCCAATTTAAGCAAGAATAAAATGCAAATTAGTTTTGTAATTTTTGATTCTGTAGCGATAAACAGTTCATTAGTCGAACTAGAGAATGTACACAAAGTGTGTTCTCAGAAGAGCGCAACTTCTTTACTCCTATGTTTATGGATTAGGGTGCTCTAAAAATGCATGTGAAGAAGAAAAAGTCGGAATTTTTATGCTCTCACCCCCTAGGATTGTTCTATACCCATAAAACAATATACCCTTATTTTTATTTGAAATTAAAGAATATTTAGTGGTCACTCAATGCGCTCCGAGTTTTCCATGCATTTTATATGGAAAAAAAATGGTTAGATACACAACTGGGTATTGTTATTGGAAGTCTCCTGCAGAGAACCGGAGTTTTCCGATCGAAAAATATTGCTTTTCAAGAATTCCATGCCATGTCTGCGAGAAGTTGTTTTTTCCCATATAAAATACATAGAAAACTTTGAGCGCTTTGAGCGACCTCTAAATATTTTTTTTGATTTCCAACTAAAACAATTGCGGTATTTTTTTCGATATGGAACAATCCTAAGGGGTGAGAGCATTAAAATTCCGACTTTCTTATTTTGGATCACCCTAATGTGGATACATACATAGGTATGTAGTAGTGTTAGGCAGTTTCGATACCAAAAGTACTCAGAACTCGATTCACAAAAGGATCGACAGAACCCGATTTTTAAAAGTATCGATACTGATTACTCCAAAGTACTCAGTACTCACAGAAAAAATAAAATCGAACGTACTCAGAACTTAAAAGAACTTGAAAGTACTCAGTACTTAAAAATACTCTGTTCCAATCATCACTTAGATGCATGCACTCAGATTCGATTCAAAGTACTCAGTATTAAGTGACGAATAGATACTTAAAAGTACTGAGTTTTATTTATATTTACCGGTATTCAGACTTACAGATTCTTTGTACAAAGATTTTGGCTGAGAGGACCCCTAGGGAAATTTTAGGGCAAATTATTTTCTAGAAGATTTTAACCCTCTAGCGACCCTTTCATGAGGGATATAACGGGTTAAAAAGTTCTATAAAATTATTCCTCGTAAAATTTGACTATATGGCCCGCAACAACATATTTCTCTCCGATATGTCTCTTTTTTTAATTTATTCTAAAGACACTTAGCCAAAATATTCCAAATTTAAAATGGCCATAGCAAAGAAATTTGACCAGAGAATGTAAAACGATTTTGAGGTTTTACTATATGGATCTTGGTCTTTCATCCAGAGTTGGAATCAATCCGCCCCAAGACAATGACCCTCAAATTATTGCACAGTGTTATCGGAACTGATGAAAAATTGATAAATAGAACTTAATTGCACATCTACAGGTCAAGCACTTTAATTTGATATTTCATTTTTGAAATTCGAAAGCACAAAGCAGGTCTGATGAGCTTCACAAAAAATGTCTACCCTTCTGTTACATTAAGAAAAACTTACACTTGATACATTAAGGTCACGAAATGGCCTTTTTAAAAGGTAGCAACCCTCTCCGAATACCTCATAATGTGATTCTTGTTAAAGAGGCGGCTACCCTCCTACTTGAAGTTTTAAAATAAAACCATTTCAGAACCATTTCGAAATAATTCTTATTTCTATAAAATTATACTTTTTTGGGATTTAAATCGCTGTGAGCCTTTTTTTATTTATTTTTATTCATCTTAAGGCCCGGCCACACAGAATGCGGTCTTTCGTGCTGGAAAGCGATCCAGCGGTTGTCGCGGCCGTCTGCGATATGGGGACGTCACACAGAATGCGATATTTTTGTGTGAGCGGTAACTGTTTTTCTCCAGAGATTATATACATACATGTATAGTATGTTTTTATTTGAAATTGTTTAATATTTATGAACCAGTGAGATATGTACGATTTCCCGAAGAATTTTTGGCGCTGAATTTGCATATGGACTCAGAATTTTTTTAACATGTGAGGTTTTTTTAGATATCCTTAACTAAAAACGCAAGCGCAAAAAATGTTTTTTTTTATATTCTTTGACTCTCAAAATTCAAAATCTAACATGGATTCGGATACAACGTCTAAAATTCTACAGGAAATCACATACCACAAGATTTCTTTTAATTTTGAAATGAAGCTAGAAAGGCGGTCACGCGCGTAATCTCTAATTTCTTACAGCCGGATCACTCGTCGTCGCGACAAAGACTAGCGGGAGGCGGTAGACCGAATAATACAATTATATCGCCTGACCGCTTCGGTCGGATATCACTTTCTGTCGCGACATACCGCTTTCTGTGTGGCCGGGTCTTTAAACTTAGTGTCCCACAGTCATAGTCGTAAGTTAAAGCTCATTATTGTTAAAATAAACTTTTAAATTTAGAATAGATTTTTAAGTTGTGTCAATCATATACATCTTAGAAACAGCTTTTTGATAAGATAAGAGAGAACAGAGCTATCCATAAGAAGCAATAAAAATTTACTTGGCAATATAAAGAAATATGAATACTTTAATTAGTCCACCCTGTGTTCCCTGTAGGATGGCGGATTTAGCAAGCCGGGAAGACGTTTGTTCGAATCCCACAGCCAGGAAATATTTTTTTACATCTTTTTTTTTGTTCTTTTAATTATTATTTAATTTTTTAATGTAATTATAGTTGTTGTGACCTTTTTAATTAAAATTAAATTCCAAAAAATTTGATTAAATTGGAATAATTATAAGAAATACCATGAACAAAAAGGATAATAAAATAAAAGTTAATAAAATAAAGTAATAGTTATATTAAAAAATATATATGTATAATAAAAAAAAATTGGAATCGCTCGGAGTGGGGACCGAACCTGAGTGCTATTGCGTTTACCACTTAAACAACGAAACAAAACATAGAACCTTATTTTACCATTTTAAAGCCGCGTTCTCCTCATTTTAAAATTAAAATTCTGTTTTTGCTATAAAATGCATTTTAAGTTGACGATGAAGGAGTTAAAATGGTGATTACAATAAAGCACAATTTTAATCGTGAAAACCTTTTTCTGAATTCTCTTATGATTACGGGCCAGTATTTTTACATATAAGAACACAAGTTCGGCACTGTTTTTCCATCGGAATTATCTTCTGTATTTAAAGACTTCCTAAAAAATATTTCTGAAAACTATTAAGATTTACGTACATAGATAAGCTGGACGAATTTTAAAAAATACCTCCAAAAATATAGTTTCTTATATATAATCCTAGTTTTTAAAAACATTTTTTTTTTAATCACACCAGATGATATCAACGGAATCAAGAAATTAGACTTTTAAGTAAATCTTAATATTTTCCTGAAATATTTTGGCAAAGGTTTGTAAATATAATATTTACACGCAACTGTTTTGTGAGGTTTTGACTACGCCAAGTTTTTACTGGTTTACTGAAAACGGTTTCGTCTATATATTTTATTAGTTTAATTTAAATAGCTTATAAATAAATGAACTTCACTTCCTTTACAAGTTATTAATTTTTTGAATTTATACTTTGTGTAATACCAAACTCGAATAAGTTTTCATTCATATTTCTTATTTGTATACTATACATGTGTACATATCGCTAGTTTTGTTTGTAGTCTCATTGATATCCCGCTCGCAAATCACGACCAGCACTCTCCAACATTTGTTTGCTTAATTGGGCATAAATCAAAAAGTTCCAGTCAATCTAGAAACTAACACTCAAAGTGTGTATAAGTACTGCTTAGCTCTTTTGTTAGTGTACTTTAGCTACATTCAACGTACTCGAGGAGCCACTAGAAGAAACACCTGCAACAGAGTGGCAAACTGCTGAATGAAGCTGCTGCTGTTGTTTGCTGTTTCTCATCGTTTTCTTTTCGCTTTGTTTGCGCACATAAGTTTTGTAGTAAAAATCGCAGAAGAGTATGAGCATAAAGAAATTTTGCAGGAATGCTACCCATATCCAAAACAAGTCCAGACCACACCAATTATTCAGTATTGGCAGGGATAATTGAATAGTTAATGAGCAGAATTGCAATATCTGCAGCAGTGTGAGTGTTCGCTTCCATGGCGTTATGTCCGCTTTCCACTTCATGGTGGCCATCAAATAATAACTGTACATACAGACGTGTATGAAGGAATTGATGATGCCGGTGAAGGTGAAGTGTGCAGCTGAAGCCAAGAATGGAAATAGTTTTTTAAGTTTTGTTTTTGTTTTTTTTTGGGAATTTTGCATTTTTAAATCTTACCAAAACTTAAAGTGCAATAAACCCAAACGGCGAACACCATAATTGTGTGATGATACACATGGAGGAATGTAATTTGTCTGTTCTTTTTTCGAAGCAAGAAAAATAACTGCAAGTTAAAATACAAGTTTAGCATTGAAAATGTGAGTTAAATTCCTTATAGTTCACAACTCACTGTGTCCAATAGATCCGTGTATTTGGAAATGTAATAAAGATATGCAGGTATGAGCAAGGCCATCATTTCAGGGCTCGTATCCTTTGGGTCATATCGTTGGCAGGAGAGATTAAAGTATGGTTTCAGATATGAAGCACGAAGAGACTAGAAGTAGAAGTAAAATTAACATAAATATTTAAAATTCTTCAGACTGTCTTTTTTATGGTAATTTTTTTTGTTGTATTTGAAATTTTATCGCAAATATTAAACTTACCGCCGTAAATATGTATGCATTAAGCGCCACCTGAATAAGATTATATATCTGTATTAAGGGCTTTACATTAAATGGCTTTCTGTCTTCCATAAATTTAGGTCCCCACTTCATTACGATGAACAGGTAGAATGCTAAAACCGCAAACATTGGCCATGGAGGACCCAGTAGGGGCAATGAAGAAGTGCGAAGATCTAAAATAAAAATAAAAATTTTGTGATTTCTATTTTTTGACCTGATAACAAATTATATTTAAAAAATTGTATTGTGCATAAGGCCGTTTTTAAATAAAAGTTTTGTCGAAAAGCAACAATAATTTGCATGAGGTAGAAGCTATAGCTGATATTTCGGTGAACAATATATCTACTCTTTTTTCTGGCGTGACATGGAATATGCGGATCTTTAATTGGAAAGTTGCCTCTGTCCGGCTGGTTTATGTTCTCGGCAAGGCAAGCAATTTCGGGTGTCTTGCGACGTCTACTACAGCTGGCATGTAAAGGAGCGCAAATTCGGTGTTGGATTCGGGGTGGCAGAGAGACTCCGTCGCCAAGTACTGTCTTTCACCCCGTGGAAAGAACGTGTCGTCACAATCCGCATCAAAGCGATATTCTTCAACATCTCGCTCATCTGCGCTAATGCCACGAAGAAAAGAAGGGCGAGGAGTTCATGGCTTGGAGCGCACACACGAGCGCTGCGCCGCCATAATATTCAAATCGTGCTTGTCGACTTCAATGACAGGGTGGGCCAGGAAGGGATCTTTGGAACCACCGTCGGAAAATTCAGCCTCCATGACAAAACGTCCGATAACCGACTGAGGCTGATGGACTTCGCCGGGGCCGGAAACATGGAGGTGACTGTTCGCAGATCAAAAATCGAGAAACCAAATTGATCAAGTTGGGATAGACGGAAGGCACGCTTCCAGTATTTTAGACGTACGTACACTCCGAGATCCAAATATCTACTCGGACCACTACAATGTTGCAGTCAAGATACGCATCCACCTCTGTGCAGCAAAAAATGTGCGCCCGAATATGCAAGGAAAGCTTAACGTCGAAAAGCTGCAATCACATCAGATAGCCAATGCATTCGCTACTCGACTTTCACATCTCCTCTCAGAGAGCACTCTTCAAACTTAAGTACCGCCGCCGAAGAAGTAGTCGGATTTCAGCGAGCACGAAAGAACAACTGGTACGATGAGGGGTGTCAAGAACCTGCAGAGAAAAAAGATGTCGCCTACAGGGCCACGCTGCGATCGGGCGCAACGCGCGCTATGTGGGACCGCTATAGGGATCTGAAGTGGGAAGCGAGACTTAGTAGCGGCAATAAGAAGAGAGAGGCCGAAATACGTGAGTGCGAAGAGCTTGAAATGCTGGCCGACATGAAGAGTGCCCGAAAATTTTACCAGCGATTTAGGCGACTTACTGACGGTTTCAAGACCAGGGCGTACTCCTGTAAGAACAACAATGGCGACCTAGCTCCCGATGTTCAAAACGTCCTTAAATTATGGAGGAAAAACTTTTCTACCCTACTGAATGGTAGCAGCACGAAATGTTGTGGAGAAGAACCCGAGCCCGTAGTCGATGATGACGAAGTCAATGTTCCACCACCTGGCTATGAGGAAGTACGAATAGCAAAGCGCGTTATAAAAACAACAAAACTGCTGGAGCTAAGAGCTCTCCAGCTGAGTTATTCTAGTACGGTGGCGAAGAGCTGATAAGGCGCATGCATTTATGTGAGCTCTGCCCAATCCACAAGAAAGGCAACCTCGCCATTCGCGCCAACTACCGCGGGATTAGCCTTCGTAGGATATGTTAAAAGGTCTTATCGATTGTATTGTGTGAAAGACTGAAGCCCACCGCCAACGAACATACTGGCTCTTATCAGTGCGGATTTAGACAAGGAAAATCAACCATAGACCAAGTACGCTCAATACGCCAAATATTGGAAAAGATCCGCGAGAAAATGATCTACAGTCACCATCGACTTCAAGACCACTTTCGACAGCAAGGTTTGAATATGGTGACCCCGCGAAACTGATACGGCTGTGTAAAATGACGTTGAGCAATACAAACAGCTCTGCCAGAATTGGAGAAGGACTTCTCCAAGCCGTTTGCTATCAAACAGGGTTTCAGACAGGGAGACTACGTTTCACGTTATTTCTTTAATCTGATGTTGGGGAAGATAATACGAGCCTCAGAACTGAACTGGTCATGAGCAATTTTCTACAAGAGCGTGCAATTGCTAGCGTACGCCGATGACATCGACATCATCGGTAACAAGAACCACGAAGACTGTTCTGACTTCTCCAAGTTGGATAAATAAGCAAAGCGACTGGGTCCGGTGGCCAGCGGGGATAAGACGAAATATCCCCTGTCACCAAACATTAAAGACATAAGCTTACAAGATACACAAAAACTTTCAGGATTATTAAATTATAAATAAAATTAAATTAAATTAAAACTTTTGTTACCCACCCCTACTGAATGCAACATCTGCCTTGCGTATTTCCTTGTAAATTAGATGCAAAATAAGAAACATTATATCACTCTATCAGTTATCACTTTTCCTCGGTTAAGGCAAAGTTACGAAGTTAAAAATTTACGCAAAATACTGCAGCAATACTCTACGGATTGACGTTTCGTTATTAACTACTTGCTAATCAAAGCTATCGAGGCTAATATTGACTTAGATCGGACGAATAAATAATGTGCTACTTTTTGAATCGTTTGCTTTTTCGGTTATAATTAAATGTTTCTTCTCCTTCACTTTTGCATTTGCGATTGTATTTATTTGCAATTTTTGTGTAATTATAGCAAATTTAAAGGCGGTTTTAGTTTTTAATTATTTGTACCATTGCGCTTTTGCATTAAACATTAATTATGCGTACTTGTTACAGGGTGGCGCATAGAATACGATTACTTGGAACTTTATAGCTATGCTTAAGGAGAACGATCAGAAGTTATATAACAATTTTTTAAGAAAAAAATAAAGGAAAAAAATCAATATACGTACACACTTTAGTACTTCTGAAATATTAAAAAAAATATTAGAGTTTAGCAAAAATTTTATTTCATAACTTAAAGTATTTTAGGCAATACAACAACACATCGCCCTATATAATCCCAATTTTTTTCTGATTTATATTTATTTTTTATTTTATTTCAGTTTGTCATTCGCTTAAAAATTGCAGTGATGAGTTCAAGGTCTCCAAATGTTTAGAGCAGAGGTAAGCAGAATGTTGAACTAATGAAGGCAAATAATTTGTGTGCATTTTTTATGCAACGTTGTTCAAATAAACTAAACTTGACAAGCCAGACGGTTGCTTGTTCGTACGATTTTATGTAATACCAGACGCGTGAACAAATATACATTTAAATAAGTAAACAAAAGCTAGAGAAATAGAATTGCTAATAACGTTCTAAGAATGGCCGCTAATTATATTATGGAGCAATATAATATAGGCCAAAGTTCCCAGCCGTGCTGGTTCGTAAACCATTCTAGCGCAAAATAACTCACTCATCCTTAGTCATAGGTATATCACAATTTTAGAGTACTTCTATCAGATTATGAAGGTGGATTAATAATTATTAAGCTATTTTTCTTTAGGCAGGACCACAAGTATTTATATATTCCTTTTTCATGTGGCGCCGATTGCCTGTTTGGGCCGAGACTAAAACCCATCGCGAAATGACGCCAGTCGTTTCCATAAAGGTAAATAGGTCATCGCTTTTTACTAGAGTATCACCAGCCATCAGCACGACAATTCTAACGTATTTTAAATACTTAACTATGTCCACGAAGTTATAAAGCTTGCACAAATCGTACATTCCATATTCTTCGGTACGCGTCACACGCATCACCTAGGCGAACAGCGATATAGACAGCGTTGAATAGACTCTAGAAATCATTCTCATCTTTTTAGACATCTTCCATACCAAATGAAGACATTTTTCACTTTTCATTTCATGAGACCGACGATGTAAATATCATCTGCGGAAGCAAGCAACTCGCACAGATCCTTGTTGTTTTTAAGCCACATTATTGCTTATTGACACATCTGGGTCAAGTTCAGGAATGTAAACTATGCCCCGTTCGTATATCCATTTGATTTCACCTAATTCGTATTAATGTTTTTTGAAGTGAAACTTCTTTAGCGGCGGTTGGTTGGTTGCAGTTATACAGCTCGTTGTGTTATTTTTAGGTTTAATAGATCGATTGATGAGTGGAAGATCGACCTATCTCGGTAGCCTGTTCGAAAATGCTCTCAAAAAACGTTTCAAGTACGCCCTATTTTAGATTTTTATTGAAAAACACCCTATTTTGGAATTCGCTTCAAAAACGCCCTATATCAACACATTTTCAATACATTTTGAAGTGAGATATGGAATTTTTGAAACAAATTCTGAGACATCGCGTTCACAGAATAGGGCGTTCTTGAAAAGTTTTTTGAGATAGGGCGTTTTCGAAATGGCTGCCGAGGTAGGTCGATCTTCCGCTCAGCAGTCGACATATGCAAGCGGTTTTGGTATAGCCAAAATTGGTATAATTTCTCTATTTTATCATCTAACAAATTTTCGAAAATTCTCACAACCACGGCGTTTTCAGCCTTATACAGAATTTTCCGCCAAATCCAAATATGATGGCCTCACATTATGAATACGGAATGCTCTTCCAGATATATTAAAATTTCGCTCGTTTTTTTATTCTCATTTTGCGTGCATGTGCAAGTTGTTTTTATATAGCGAAAACTTAGCTAATTTTATGATTTTACATTTTTACGAAATAGTCATATAAATAAACTATATGTCGAAAAAAGGCGTTATTAGTAATCAATGTAATTAAAGCTCGGGAAAAATGTCGAACCTTCGGTGTCTGTCAGCCTACCACGTCAGTCGCAGAGGGTTAAATGCAACGGTTTGTTGAACTCAACTTCATAACACATGTAAAACGGCTGTGAAGTATTTTCGAAATCATAACAACGCAGTTCACGCAAATATGACTTAAGTAGTTTGAATTGTGAAATAGAGTGAAAAAAAAATCGGATAGCTAAAATCTGGCTGTTTGATAAAAGTTCGCTTAATTGGCTACTGTTGCATCTACCAAAAGTTCTGTTAATTGAAATTGCTCGATTGGTGTTGCAATTAACCGGTTTCGACTGTATATTTATACACACTAAAAATCTAAAATTAATTATTATTGCATTTTAGCAGATTTCCGCTAAAACAGCACGCTGATGTGTGTAAGTATGTAGAAAGAAGAAATTAAACGTTACAATTTTCGCCGTTGTGAGTAGTTATCTGTGAAAACAAGTAGGAAGGCAGTCGTCGTCGGCCCAACTACAGCCGTAGGCAATCAAGCTGCGCTAACTTGGTCCGCGAATAGGGATATCACCGCTATAATGGCAATGCATGTGAGCGCAGCAAATTTCTAGTTTCTTTTATGAGAATGTTTTCCAAACTATTCGTATAAATCACACGCTTTCAAGTAATTATTACGGCAGCGCCTATATAAAAGCGCTCCGTACGTATGTATGTACATGGTCACATGCCTTGACGACGCAGTCGTGGTGCATAGTCCATTGCGGAATGCATCTACGTAAGTATGTATGTGGGTAGCTATGTTTGTATTTCAATTTAAGCCCGCGCTGAGTGCAATGCGCCATAATTTAAACTGGCAGCATAGCGTTTTTTTCTTTTTTTAACACCGTCATCGCCGACTTTGACAGCGGAAAATCGTTGTAGCAGCGCCGACGCGCAGTGTTGCCTTTGTGGTATGTATTATTGTTGTGGTGTCGCGCTGTGTCGCCGGGTTTCAGAACAACAAAATCGAAATTATTGCAATAACAAGCGCAGCGCTGCTGTGGCAACATATTCGTACCGCACCCAGTGGGAAACCAAATTGCCTCTGTACGGGTTTGGCTGGCTGAAAGCTTTGTGGCACATCCTCTGAGGTTGTGCTGACCCTAATAGGCAGATTAGTCTTTTAGGTTTAGGAGTATATATGTTTTCTGCCAAATCTGGAGGCAGCTGCTAAAATATGAAAAAAAAACACAACCAAAACACAAAAAAAAGTAATGAACCTTTTTCTTCCCTGCGGACCAACGCAGTGGCCTGTCAGACGATTGTATGCCACCCCAAAATATATATTCAGAGGGTCTGCGAAGTCCCTCTCCCATCGTGAGCCGACTGTGACAGGAGGTTTGATGTCTCCGTCTGGATGAACCAACTGTAAACCGATGGATCCAAAATGGAAAGCGTAGTTGAAGCAGAAGTGCTCTCTGAATTTGGACTGAGGATTTGAAGATGTTTTTGCATATGTGCTTATGTCATACCCTTTTGAAGACTACAATGAACAATGGAAACGAGGGAGCCGTCACTGGCGATGTGAAAGGAGTTCTTAATACCGAAACTAGATGTTTTCAGTTAGACAAGTGCTTCCAGCAAAGCGGACAATTTTCCAGACCGTTTGATTCCTCGATTAGGAGGGTTCGTCTGGCAAGCGAGATTGCCTGATCTGATAGTCCCAGACTACCTCCTGTGTTACTATGTAAGCAAGCTGTATGCCCCTAAGAATAGTATTCACTAAGAAATGGCCAATCCAATGCCTGAAATTTTAACAGACTCGATGCAAAGTGCCATAAAAAGAGACGAAATTCGCACCAACTCTGGGGACGGCCACCTAACAGATATCAGCTACCAAATATGAAACAAATAAATCAATTTTTTCAAATCAACATATGCCGTTAAAAAAGAAATTCATTATGTTTTGATAAATATACATACAAGGTATATAGTAACTAAATTGCACTTCAGTGGTCTGCTAGCCCATCCCCCTAACCTATACAAAAATACTCGTTCACTTCCAATTTTTTCCTACAGAGCATATTTACTATACACAAACAAGCGTCTTTCTACACACACATAAGCGCGATCGCTGCAATGCATTTCCAACACATGCATTGTCACCGTTATTTGGGTATTTGAAATATTTTGCGCCTCGCCGGCAGCCAGGAAATAAAATTTGATTTATGTACGATTTAGCGCTTACACTCAAGCCGAGCCGCTTCCTCTACGCCCGAGTTCGTTTGCTGCCAACGCTCAATGTTATGCACACGTGTAGTGCTTGCCTTTGAACACTGACCGACCCGCGGAAGCATTTGTGATAATTTTTTATATAATACTGCAGAGCAATATTTTTAAGGCTTTTACAATTTTTCGCTTGAAACAAAATTGAAAGAAAAACATATACATAAATACATATGTGCATATGTATGGTTAACGGTATATATTTATTGTGTGGTAAATATGGAAAAATATTACACGTGTTTTTGCGCAAACGAACAATATGGAAATATACATACAGTGGCGGTCAAAAGATGATGAATAGTGTTTTGTATTTAATATTTACAACGTTTTCCAAGCTATAATTTTTTTGATTTTTTTTTTTTAATATAGTTCATGCTTTACCAAAAATTTTATAAATCACACTTTCGAACTTTATACAGAATTTAGAAAAAATTCCAAAAATTGTTATCTAAATTTCGAGCTTCTTAACCAGAATTTTTTTAATTTTTTGGGTATACAGTTAACAGGATTATAAAATTTTAATAAAGTTAGTGCAGTTAAAAATCGCATTGCTTTTTGAGATTTTTTTTTTCGTTGCAGCCGTTTTGAATTTTTCCATATCAACATGAATTTTTTGTAAAAGAATATGCGCCAGACCTTTTGCGAAAAACATACAAAAAGTCGACGCTAGTTTTACTAAATTTCGCTTTTTATATGAGAAAAACCGAAAAAGCAGTCAGCGCAAAAAATTATTAAAAATTATTACAAAAAATTACTATGTTAACTACATACCAAAAAACCAAAAAAAAAAATAAAAAACTCTGGTTATAAAGTTCGAAATTTAGATAAAAATTTATGTTTTTTTTTTAATTCTGTATGAAGTTTAAAGTGTGATTTAAATAGTTTTTGTTAAGGTATATTTTTATTAAAAAAATATCAATAAAATTTTAGCTTGCAAAGCATTGTAAATATTAAATACGAAACACCATTCATCCAATTTTGAACGCCACTGTAAATGGCGCATAAAAAATATATTCTATGCGGCGGCTGAAGCCGAGTGCACTTATGCGCTAAAAATCTGCTACTCGAATGAAAGGTGTCGGTTCGGTTTCAATTCCAGGATATGGAATACGCTATGTAATTGGTGAATGCTCGCATGTTAGCAATTTTAGGAATTTTAAACTAGAATGATTGAAAAATTTTTTTACCTCTCGGTTTCGGTAGAAAATGTTGAAAAATTTTCAATATTCAAAGCTGCAATTAAAAAGCTCACGAAGTAGTAGTTGCACTAATTTGTTTATTTTATTGTAACATTTTAATATTAGACAATTTGATTAGCGCATTAATCAGATTTTCTATAACGATGAACGGGCAAGGCAATACGCGCGTGGTACCTTACCACTTTTTGAAAAGCCCTACCTGCTTTTGATACTCTTTTTATAATGTTTCTTGCTTCTCCTGTAAAATAAAAAATTTTTCGGTTAGGGCTTTTGCGAATTAAAGGCAAGCGAGATGTACATTTTGTATAAAAAATTTATAAAAAATACTTATTGAGCTTAAAATACAGGCGGATAGGAAAAACCCACAAAAGTATTATCAGAAAGTTAGCCTTCTTACGGAAAGTGGTATTCCTGTAATACCAACCATGGCGACCTAGTGACCGATGTGCCATGTGTGCTTCAATAATGCAGGTAACGATTTCCCCCTTCTGCTGAATAGTAGCGACGCTGAAATGAGAGGGGAAGTTTCACCCGAGCCCCTAAATAGTCGAAGACGACGAAATCCATATCCCATCGCCCGATTAAGTATGACAAGTTACGAACAGAATTTTGCTGCTGAAAAACAACCAAGCTCCTGCAGCTGACGTCTTGCAGTTTGAGCTATTCAAGTACCATGGTAAAGATTTGATAAAGTTAAACGCACGCCTGTGGACTGGAATTAAAATGATCTCTGTCCTGCGGGATCAGCCGCCATATATAAGATCTTATCGAGTGTATTGGGTGAAACGCTGCAGCCCACTGTAATCAGTATCGCAGTATTTTGGCACTGTTTGGCCGAGTTTCTCCGCCAATTTTTGGTGTGCATCTTGATGTTATTACACAAACAGAGTGACCTAAAGTTTTTCTCAGAGATCGAACGTTATCCCATCCTACCAAGTGGAAGTTCGTCCTTCTTACCATTCGGCTACGGCGGCCAATGTGTCGTTTTGGCTCTAACAAATCCAGCATCAGCACTTGAGAAGAAGATTGACGCGGACCATTTATTTTTCGATATAAAAGCCACTTTTGATGGCAAGAAAAAAAGTTGCATATACGCCACTTTGGCTGAATTTGGTATACCCGCGAAACTAATACGACTATGTAAAATGGCGTAGAGCAACATTGTTTTGATACCACACGAGCGCTCAGTCAGTGCGAATCACTTTAATGCGATTTCTTTAATCCGGTGTAGTAGAAGATAATAATCGATGCAGACCTTAACCTCTTAGATACAATTTTTTTACAAGGGTGAAAAACTTGCGCGTGGGTCTGGTGGTGAATGAGTGCAAAGCGAAGTATTTCCTGTCTGCAGAACCCGCACTAAACGCCAATAATAATTTTAGCCTGGAAATTCAACGCCGACCGCAACGAAGGATAATGCCAACATCCGATGAGACGGCTCTTGGAATATTCCAGAGTGAGACTTTGCGGAAAATGACCCTACCGCGGCATAACATTTTGTAGTACATTAAAACCATAACGTTTAATTAAATATTTTTTTTTTAATAAAATTCCACTTACACAACACAATACACTTCAGATGAACTTGCAACAACTGCCGCTTTTTCTAATCTCTAACAAATGAAGGGCCTTTCTGCTAACATAGGCTAACACACAATATTAAATCAGTAGATTTAACTTAGCGCTGTCACTTTTTGATAGTACAGCTATGGAAATAAAATATTCTACTAATCTTGTTAGGTGTCACAAAGCTACTTAATAATGCAAACATGTTCTAAAAGCCAGTCCTACATTCGAAAGACAAACTGTACATTTATGCGTCTTATTTATCTATATACGTATGTATTTATATAACACACACATAAATAAATTAAGTCATTGGGCTCAAGTTGTGTGTGTTTTTATATGGACATTTGAGATAGGCCAAATGCGGTATGTGGCATGTGGCATGCGCCATTACCTGCACGAAATACAAACAATTTAATCTGTTTTGGACGACACATTTTAATTTATCTTACTTTACTGCATAAATACATATTGTCGTTCAGTCATGAATGGGCCGTTTCCTGGATGAATAGATGAGAGCGAGTTGCGGCTGCCAAGCAAAGAAAGCTGTGTAGTAAAATAGAGCGAATATTGCAATTAAACAAAAGTGAAGTTACTACGACTACAAATGCACACCCGTATGGTGTCCGATTAAATTGCCTTTTAATTATTTAAGACTCTTTTGCTGAGAGAAAACACGTGTCGTCGGTTGATGAGGAAACAAGGATTTAATTTGGTCAACACTCTACCTACATAGATAGAAGCGAAAAATATAAAACGTACCGGATCAAGTTACTTCGAAAATAATTTATGAAAAAAATCACACAAACCTTTTTTTTGCATAAAAACTTAAAGTTCATCTTTAGGGCTGGCAGAGGAAAGCGCAACAACCGTTCTTTCTACAAGTATTTATAACTGTTCTTAGCACTCCTTCGTTTGACATCCATATTTTGATGTTGCATATAATATGCGTATAAGTAAACTAAATTCGACATTTCAAGCAGGTGGCAACCCTCTTTAAATAATAATTTCAAACTACTATTTTCTGAAACCGCTTTTTTTTTATACCCATATGGTGATACAAATTTTTCTAAGCTATATGATTTTTTAAACAGGTGGCAACCCTCCTATAGTTCAGCTAAGAAACAATGCTTTTCAAAACCATTTCGGTTGATACCCATTTTGTAATAATTGATTTATTTTTTCTTAATAATTTGAACATAATTTTTAAAAAGGTGGCAACTCTTTTTAAAAAAAGTAAGCCTTATTGCGTATACAGGCCAAGCCCTTTTAATTTGACACCTTTTTTTGGAAAATCAAGCGAACGGTGCGGATTTTATGGCATTGATTATTAAATAATTTTAATCTAATTGCTCGACAGGTGGCAACTCTCTACCAAAAAATAGAACCAGTTTGCACATCTACAGGCCAAGCGCTTTAATTTGACACCACATTGTTGAAAATCGAGCGAACAGTGCAGATCTTTTATCCTATGAACTTTTCAGATTTCAAGCTAAAAAAAATTTAAATTTTTTCGAATCTTTAAATTTTCGTGAAGATCTTTATTTTGTACGTGGAACACCCTAATGTATTCACTTGCCAACTTATAAATAAAAAATAAAAAAATTAGTCCGAACACTTTCTAATATTAAATGATTGAAGAGCCACGGGGACAGGCAATGTATCAGCTGCAAATTCGTTGTTAAAAAGTTTCACTTCATTTGTGAAAATTCGCCGCTTAAATGAGTTTTCGACTTGCTCAGCTCACCGCCACAACATTTGCATTTATCACAATGAGAGAAAATGTAAAAAAAAGTCACAAGGAAATGTTGAATTCTAAAATGGCAAAAGCAAAATGCAAAATCTGCTATTTACTACTTATATGTATAGATGGAGAGGCTCAAAAGGACAGGCAAACACATTTACGCAGCTGCAATTTCTACTGAATTTAATTAAAAATGAACAATAAATAATACAAATACTTATGTATATGTCTGTGTGTTTGCCAGTGTCCGCTTGTGAGTGCGAAAGTAAGTAAGTAAACAGTTGGCTGTTGGCTGCTGGCCCGCCTGGCCGTCGACTGTCGACTGTCGTTTTAAAAAGCTTTGTTAGCTGCCACTTCAGTGGCAGCAGTCGACGGGCGCACAACTGCAACTGTAACTAGGTATTAGCTGTGGTGAATGTGGCAACAGTTGCTGCACTTGCAACACGCCGTTGTTGGCGCGCTGCTGAACGAAATTAAATTGCAATTGTACCACAGAAGCTACAATGCAGCGCAATATGCAAAGTTCACATACACACATACACACACACACACACACACTTGCATGCATGCAGATGTGCAGACATTTTTGTAGATTGTGTTAATATTTGTAGTTGAGCAAGGAAAATGCGATTGACACATCCGTATGTCCTTATGTAGTATGTATGTATGTATGTATCTGTAGTACATGCATTTCTCGGTACAAATTTTACTGCTACTATAGTATAGTAGGCCATATGCATAGTTGAACTCGCATGCCCATACTCGCGCTCACACTTCATTGGCAAAATTTGAATATTTAAACTTGCCACAGCCGCAATTTGCAGTCACCGCAGCTGCTTCCACCATTCGTAATCCACTAATACAGAGGCAAATAATGCAATTTAACACACTTGCATAGACACACACTTGCGGTGAGGAATTGAGCCTTTTTGCTACATTTACGGCAGTTGATTTTGTTAAAAAAAAAACTGCAATTTTTTCCTCTATTAATTTCTATGTAGTACTTTTTTGAATGGCATTCTTTGTGTCCTTCGGGCAGAACAAATGTTTGGTCATTACAACGAAAAATGCACTTTTGCATAAAATTACTTGCCATTAATTAATTTTTTTCTTCTAGAGAATTAGTTTTTTTTTTTCTAAGATCAGTTGCATGCCTGCATACCAGTTCTACATTAAAAAGTGCAAAAAAAAAATTTCAAAGTTGAAATGGAACATAAAAAAATAGACGTACAGCTGAGCTAACAAATGCCTTTTCTGGTTGTAGATACTTTTTTTCACTCACCATGTATGCGATTTTTGCAAGTTGCAACCACATAACAGCGGCTCGAATGAAATGAAGTGACAGTTTACTTGACTAGTTGGCTGTTCGTTTGGCTCCTTAACCTAGATATTGAGCTGCTTTGCTACTAAAGCTTGTGACTTGATTTGGGCAATAGCTCAACAAAATTGCCTAATAAAACACAATTGATAATACAACTGTGTCTGCTTCATCGGAGAATTTATACTTTTAATATTAAGTTGCTTTTTTAACAGGATATGTGCTTGTGTCCATGCATGATTTTGTCATTGCGGAGCGTAAGATACGGGTTAAGCTGGTCGTAGTATCTAATGAAGTGAATTTAAAATCATTCAATAGTTCTTTACTTTGTCTCAAAGCAGCTAAGGTTAGGTTAGATGATATTACAGAGATTGGCAGAAGCCATTAGTGAATGTTACCTCTTCTCCTTCTTATCATTATTATCATTATCCTTATCCTCTTTCTTCTTATTCCTAGTCTTTTTATTGGGCACTGCAGCGCGGATAGGTCCATCTGTAGTTTATTTTCACCGCAGCATCATCATCCATATGTGCGACTATGTCCATTTCAATATAAGACTCGTAGAGTTTGTCTTTACATCTTCTTCGATACCCAATTCACAAACGAACTAGGTCAGAGATCCTGTGTCAGAAGGTTCTCAAAAGCCTCATACAAAAGACTAGAAATTATGTGAGATTTATAGCGCTTGATTTTTGTTCGTCGACAGGGACTTTGCTTTTCCATCGCCTATCGAGCCAAAATAAATATCTCTTAGTAGGAGTTATTCTTGGCTTGACCCCAGTATTATTGGTGTTAATGCTGGGTTCTAAGTAGGTAGATAAAACCCTATATTACTTCAAAGTTATAATTGCCAATTGCGATTACTCTTTTGTCTTGGGTTCGTGCAACGCTAGACCATCCTCTTTGCCTCCCTCTCTAAGCTGGCCGGTGCTGCACTGATAGCCGAGAGTTACTCAGGATTGGTTATAATGTTCCAGCGAAGATATTTCAATCTCAACCTCGCAAAAGCTGCAAAGCTTAAGTAGTAGAAAGTGTTGAGGTGATTCCACTCTATCATCCACCAATAAAAGCGCATCTCCCACCAGTTAGAAAAGATTGGAAGTGATTTTAAATGCGAGAGCTGTGGCTTTGATCGCCCCGAATGGTACCACCGGGGCCGAGGGACCTTACAATTGCGCATCCACTTGGTGGCCAACGCAAATGCTTTACTCTCTTATTAATGTCACACTTTTAAGCAGTGTGTAGACTGCTTCTTTAATTGTAGTTACTTCTCCACATCCAGACATTTCGGCGCATCTATTCGCTTATTTCGAAGGGTGGCCGTGTTACAAAAAACTGTTACGTCCTACGGAGTAGTGGTACGCACATCTCAAGCCTGGGTTACAGTGGCCGTCCGTTATTAATAGTCACCAGGCTTACATAACCTTGGTGTCCAGAAATCTACCCTTAGCCCTGAGTGTGATATCAACTGCATATGCATTCATCTCCAGCGCTACTAGCAAGTCATTTACAACCATTTTTCAGAACTGTGGTAAAATGAGCTACACTTGCCAAATATCTATGCCTGCTCAGGTGCTGCTCCATCCATCCTCAACAGTTTAATCGCAGAGCATTTTGCAGATGAGCCTTGAAAGGTGGGTTTCAGTCCAGAGCTAGTTTAGGACGCTATTAAATGGCCTATCGCTATTGAGGAAAAGTTTTTATGAACAAAGAAAATCTCTATTAACTTTCCAATTGCATGCAGGATGGTATCCACAAACCTTTGTTCTATTCATGTGGAGCTCTAGAGCTACGATCTCAAGGAATCAAGTTTCTAAAAGAAGAAAAAAATTGGCTTCTTTTCAAAGCAACAAAAAAAATTTAAAAAATTTAAATAACCATGTCACCATATTTCTTATGCATGGGTAAGGCTTCCTCAAGTGGGGCCCGAATTTACCAAGATTTATATTTTTCTATGATATTCAGGCAGCAACGAGTTTGGTAGTTGAAAAGTACACTGTGTAAATTTTGTTGCAAAATTCCAAATAGTTTTTTTTTGCAGTGTTTTGTAAATTTTTATCTTTCTTTGAAAGTAAGTGTCCGAATGAAATAATTTTTTGAGAGCAGATTTAAAAACATTAAACTATGCAATGAAATTATTTCCGTTACAAAACTTTATTTTTTTTTTGCTTTTCAATAATTTTTTTATGAATAATGGAACATTTAAACAATTTCTGCGCCTCGTGGACGAAATTTTTTAACAACAACTTATGAAATATCATTTATCTATGAAAAAAAAGTGTGAATTTAGATATAGTTTGGTCGAAATGAATTTTTATTTGCCAGCGTGCGCAAAACTCGGTGCTGCCTGAATATCATTGAAAAATATTAATCTTGGCGAATTCAGGGCCCATTTGAGGGGGAAAAGATCAATAACTTTTACACTTTACTTAATTACTTATCTAAATAGTTGTAGCATTTACAGCAAATTCCACGAAAGCAATTTAATTGAAAAATGATTTTAATTTTTTGAATTTTTTATGGAAATTGACAGAAAATAAAAAATATCATTTTCCATTTAAATTTCTGTTGAAACCGGCTGTTAGAATTTAATTGTAACATTTATTCATAGAATTGCTTGCCTTAAGTGTTTGTGTCAACAAATTGGCAGTATTTAACAGATTAAAACAATTGTCCAATAAAGAAGGGAGTCTTATTTTATGATTCAACAGAAATCTATTTTTATTTATTGTCCTTGTGATCTTCGCTCTGCCCAACTTTTATTGAATGGCTAATAAATCATTTAAATTGTTGCAACTCCTCTTCGTTTGTTACGTGTGTTTTATTTGATAATTTCCTGCAAAGTGAACGACATCAAAGTTATATGTAAATAAATTTGATGAAAATAAATGCATAAACAAGCGCAATCAACCGCACAAAACTGCGTTTCGATATGAAAGAATTAAATTACATTTGTTGCAAAATCTTCACAATAAAATACGCATATGACTATATACATTTACATAAGTACACATGTCAGTATGTTGGTCCTAGTGGCGTATCCCCAGGGGGATTAGGGGGATAGATCCTTCCACTTGGCCGATGACGTATATTTTTTAATTTTTATTTTTTTTCTAGACGGGACTTTTATTTTCAAAATGTTTATTTTACAGACAAACGAAAAAATGTTTAAACTATATATTAATACTTTAGCTAACTGACTATTTTCTTCGTCATAAACATTAACATTGTAACATTAAAAGCTGAATCTCAAAGTTTTCAGACAGCATTATCATTCCATTTTAACTGTTGTTTTATAGTACATAGAAAAATTGTAGGATTTAAAGACATTACAACGTTGAACACGTCTTCTCTCCTAATTACACTGGAAATACCTAAACTTAATATTGGGTCGTTGATAACGGATTTATATACCGTTTTTCTAGATGACGTCATTTTCCCAAAGTATTTTCATTTTTATGAAAAGATTTCATCCTTTTAGGGCGGTTTCTAGCTCTCAAGAAAAGCGAAAAGTTTATATAAAATGACGCACAAGAAATGGAAAGAGAAATCTTAATTTATTAAAATTTCCTAGATCAGTTTGCAGCTCTCAAGAAAAAAATGCTCTTATATTTATTTCAAGCAACAGAAATAATGAAAAATATGTGTGGTGATTTTTCTTGAGAGCTGGATTCTAAGCTTTAACAAGGCAAAAATTTAAAAATAAAATATCTTTTGGCAAAAAAAATTTAACTACTAATGGTCAAATTTAAATGTGAAGTAATTTTTTTGTACGAAACAGGAGCAAGAAATAATGTTACTCATTCGCCATGTCGTACATAGCCGCATTGGTACGTACTCGTACATGGCGTCTGAGTCACATTTTCCGTGTTAAAGTTTAATTGTTTTTCCATTCGTAATGCTAACTTAAAGTGAAAATATCTTGCGAAAATTACTTGATCTAGAAAAATGGAGTACAGATCTGTAATCTACAACAGAAAATTAATTTTACGTGTATCGGCTTTTGTGTCATTTTATCGTCTTTACAGTGTTATGGACAGCACTGAACAGTACAGAACTTTGTATTGCATTCCGGCTATTTTTAGGGGATCCAAAGGATGACAATTAATTAATTATAAATCCTTTTCGACTTTCTACATATTGCACATTCAAAGCTGGTATTTCGAAGCTTCAACAAATTTGAAAAAAGCTAAGAAAATTTAACGTAAACATTAGACTTAACTTTGTTTGTTACTAAGCTTGAGAAAGGATTGTATATCTTTTTGAAACTCTATTTGTTTTTTCTTTTAAAGATATTTTAACTCAATTTGATCCCCCTCAAACTAGTAAAAACCCAATCAATACCTGCTAGTTAAAATTTAGGAATATATGTATGTAGCAACTGAAACTAATAAGTTATAAATTTGTATTTCAGTTGCAAATATGTACGTATGTGCATACATATTTATGTATATTGACAGTTCGCTCATAGTTGACATTTGATTTGGATGCAGATACAATTGAAATTCATCAAAATATGCAAATTTCAACAAAATTCACTAAACCTGAAAGTACTACAGAAAATGATGAATTAGATCTGATAAACAGGCATTTCGCAGCTACAAAAATCAACGAGTTGGTGAACTGTTGAAATAGATACATACAAATGTTGTGATACCTATGCACATATGCATATGCATGTAAGTATATGTGTATGCAGGTTAAGTTGCCTCACGAAAAAAGTGTTACTTCCCAAAAAAAAAAAAAAAAATGTTTTATTCATGGCCTTCAACAAAATACACATTTTGTCTCATTTTGTTTTAAGTCGTGAGCTCGACTGTGTTGAACATAAATATCTCCAGAATTCCGTTTTTGTCCCGAACTTCAAAGCTGGCTCGCTGTCTTTTATTAAATGCCCCTGACGATACACACTTAAACTAAAAGCTCTGTCCATATGTTAAAAACAATGACATATTTTGAAAGGATCTAAAACTTAGAAATGTGTTCAAAGACTTATTTTCATTCTATCCGAATATGCCTTAATATCTATAAAATACTGGTGTGTGCCGATTCATTTATTTGAATTACTGTGAAAAAAACAAAAACAGCGGTGGGCTTCCTAGTTCTGGAGCTATACTGAAAAGGCCAGTCAATTGATTCAAGAAGGCTTTCAACCCCTTATAGAGTACCGTCATAGTAGTTGGTGGTGCATATGTTGAGAAGGATTAACCCACGAAAATTGTCGCAACTTGCAGGATGTTCTTGTAGTTCTTGTATGCAGCATACCAAATTCTGCTTTACAGCTGATACATATGTACGCGCAACCAGCTCTCCACACCGGCTTTGAACATCTCGGGCGCTACACTGTCGGCAGCAGAACCTATAATGTTTAAGCCTCATTAAATGTTGCAGTTCTCACCTCATCTTGGTCGAGTGGAGGAGGCACATTAGTATAGATTATTCTCCGTCAAACGCACCAATTCAAAAGCGTTTAGAAGTGTCCACTCCATATTTAAAATGTAATCTCGACGTCTGTTGCCACATTTCTATCTTTGACGTTCTGAGAACTAACCCCTGTATTTAAAGCATTCTTTTGCTGACTTATGCCCTGATAGAATTTGCAAACCGCATTCATTTCAAGCTTATCGAATTTATGTACAGTTTTCTGTATCTCGTTTGTTCTCTGTGAGAGTTGTATTCCCTTTCTCCTCAAATCGCAGTATTAATTGTACATAGCGTAGTATTTGTCTTGAGTATGGCTTTGCGTGGTTCTGTTTAGAAGCGACACAATTTTTTTTTTTTACAGATTTTGTTTTTCCTGTTGCTGCACGGAGAGATGGGGCGATGAAATTCCTTGGCTCATTACTATCCGGAGGACAAGTAGTTGCTCGTATAAGCTNAAAGGATTATGCCACGAAAATTGGCGCAATTTTCAGGATGTTCTTGTAGTTCTTGTATGCAGCATACCAAATTCTGCTTTACAGCTGATACATATGTACGCGCAACCAGTAAATGTTGCAGTTCTCACCTCGTCTTGGTCGAGTGGAGGAGGCACATTAGTATAGAATATTCTCCGTCAAATGCGCCAATTCAAAAGCGTTTAGAAGTGTCCACTCCATATTTAAAATGTAATCTCGACGTCTGTTGCCACATTTCTATCTTTGACGTTCTGAGAACTAACCCCTGTATTTAAAGCATTCTTTTGCTGACTTATGCCCTGATAGAATTTGCAAACCGCATTCTTTCAAGCTTATCGAATTTATGTACAGTTTTCTGTATCTCGTTTGTTCTCTGTGAGAGTTGTATTCCCTTTCTCCTCAAATCGCAGTATTAACTGTACATAGCGTAGTATTTGTCTTGAGTATGGCTTTGTGTGGTTCTGTTTAGAAGCGACACAATTTTTTTTTTTTACAGATTTTGTTTTTCCTATTGCGGCACGAAGAGATGGGGCGATGAAATTCCTTCGCTCATTACTATCCGGAGGACAAGGAGTTGCTCGTATAAGGTCGATGGGAAAGTTCTCGGCGGCCCGTTGCAATAAGAGATATCTATCCTCGAAAGGCCTGTCATACGTTTTGCATTGCACAGAGGTGGATGCAGAACATGTAA
>NW_016157842.1:169981-195584 GCF_001687245.7 Rhagoletis zephyria | reverse complement strand
AAAAAAAAGTTAATTACAATGCCCGTTTTTATTGTTTCTCGTTTTCAGTTCTTTTTTTTGGGCATTTTTAGTTGTGTGGCAGCACCGACATTGTAGTACAATTGGTTTACAAAGCAAAAAGTGAGGTTGAAGTTGACATTTTTTGCAACTTAAAATTCAATTTTCACAAAAACTATAAGCCTCCGTAGGGTGGGGTTTTNAATACATCGATATTTAATTTAAAAAAAAAAGTTAATTACAATGCCCGTTTTTATTGTTTCTCGTTTTCAGTGCTTTTTTTTGGGCATTTTTTGTTGTGTGGCAGCACCGACATTGTAGTACAATTGGTTTACAAAGCAAAAAGTGAGGTTGAAGTTGACATTTTTTGCAACTTAAAATTCAATTTTCACAAAAACTATAAGCCTCCGGAGGGTGGGGTTTTCAGATTTACAATCGCAAAAAGCCGCTCTAAACCCCCTAATTTTTGTTTTTTTTAAAGCCGGGTTCGGTATTGGAAAATTTTCCCTTTGCTTTACACACAAGCACTTACACAGTCCAGTACATCATTAATATTTTGATTTCCACTAATTTTACTTTTGTTTGTGCAAAACCAATTCAACAATTGGCGGCTTTTGGCATTTATTCTTCTTCTTCTGCTGCTAGCTAATTTCTACTAGTAGAAATTTCACTAGCAAGAATTTGCAGCTCTCCCCTGTTGTTACGCTCTCGATTCAGTGCTCTCTTGCAAATTTGTTGGGTTATCATACACTTTTCCAGTAAAAATTTGCAGATTCCAGTACAAATTAGTACTGACAATTGGTTACTATACAAACCTATGGGCCAAGGCTGTATAAATTCGCCTTTGGTGTTGTAAAATCAGCTGATTTTATGGTTGTTTTTCGCCGCGATGGGTGTAATGTCAAAGTTATTTGTTTTGTTTACATTCTTATTGAAAAAGTTAAAATCGAGATTTAAGTGCAGTTTTGTGCGTTTACGATTTAAATTTGTATTTTTGCACGAAGTTTTTATGTAAAAGACATGGTGAAGTGTGCTGTGTGCTATGTGCTATAAAAGAGTGGAACGAGGAACAGGGCCGTTCTTTCAGGTTCCAAGCGATGAGAACAAACGCTTGTTGTGGGGTAGTCATTGCCGGATGCAATTTAAACCTAAGGACGTCGTTTGTGTTGATCACTTTTCGCGGGCCGACATGATTTGTGGTGGTAGAAAAGCCAGATTGCTGCCAAAGGCCATTCCACACCCTCCGTCGCTGTGTACTACGCCGGCTGTTCAACAAACCTTAGCAAGGGATTCTTCTGATGCTTAGTTAGAGTAAGTTACCACATAATTAATTTAAACGAATTGTAAATGTTTATTTTTAATAAAGATCGGGTAACGGATTTTCTGATATCCTAGCTCCAGATCTACATGATTCTGGAATTTTCTCACCGGAAAGGTAAGATGAAAAACTTGAACATTGAAAATAAATTTAATTTGTTTTTTAATGTAGATCCGTTTTACCGCAGCCAAGTTGGGATTCACAGGCTAAGTATGTATTCTGAAAAGCACTCATTTGAAGACTCATATTACATATTCCTTTAATTCATTTAGCTTGTCTACATCTTTAATTGCCACAGTGGAAGTGCTTGCCAAATGTTCCGGAACGCAAACAATGGAAGAGCCTGTAAAAGACTCAAAACGCAAACAGAGTAGGTTCTTGTAAACAGATTTTGTAGGATGAATTTTATTATGTGTACTTTCAAACATGTACTTCCAGCTGTAAAATTTTCGAGTCCCTTCTGAAATTGGAATTATCAAACCTCAAGAAAGAGATGAGGAAACTTAGGGATGAAAATAAATATTTGCGCAATAAGCTGGATGAATCGAACGCCGTGGTGAATAATGTAAAACGAATATTTACAGAAGGACAAATACGTAAGATAATTTTGCCAGGTGTGTTTTAATTTTCCTGGTTAATGCAATACTGTAAGCATTAGTAAATTTGTTAACGTACATATTTATGTATATATATAGGCCGCACTGTGAAATGGTCGTGGAAAGACATTTCCATCGCCATTTGCTTGCATGCAGCTGGACCGAGAGCATACAACCACTTGTATGAAAAAGGCTTCCCGCTTCCCCACGTGTCCACTCTGCAGCGTTGGTATCGCAAAAGCGATATAAGCGAGGGTCTCCTGACTTCATCAATTGATTGCATGCAACGCAGGTCTGATCCAGGGTTGTTGCGAATATTCGCATTCGCATTCGCAACCGCGGAACTTCCGCATAAATTTTAACATTCGCATTCGCTTTCGCATTCGCAATAATCAATGCGGAGCTTTTGCGAATGCGAATATTTTGCAAGTACACTGATAAAACGTATATCTGGCAAACAAAAAATTTTAGCCGACATTTTTTTGCCTGTGGAGATGCTACGTTAAGATTGTCCCCTACGTCGACCTTCTTTCGTAATTTAAAGTCAAAGAGTAATTATTTTTTTCTCATAAAACTTAATATTCTTAAGTTCTGTGCTTCCTTTTATTAGTCTTTCAGCTTGAAAACAAAAACATTTTTTTTTATTTTGTGTAAATTGTCAAAATTAGCACGCATCGAAATAAAGATGAAATGATATGTAAATAAGTCGACAGCCAAGTTCAAAAATTAAATAAGAATTAATTCAAGGTGAATTTTATATCTATTGAGGAGTGGGACTTGGCATGTAATATATTGTTAGTATAGTATGGAAAGGGCTTAACTCACATCGTCACTGAAACACAAAAAGCCGTAACTAACTAAAAATCCAAAATTAGCTTTTTGATTGATTATGATGCATTTCCTCGAATCATAAGTCACCACATCGTTTTAGTTAGTTAGTTGTGGTTTTTTGCATTTCATCGACAATGTGAAATAGTATTAACGATACATATGTTGAAAATTTGCGTTCATTCGCCTCAAAAAATGCATCAAAACACATTGAGCGCATGGAATGGAACAACAAAACGGATTTGATGGCTTATTATGGTACCGACAGCGGTGAGTAATAAATTGTGACTGCCTGCAACTAGGAAAAGCCGAGTTCAGCTAACTAATAAAAAAAACTAATTACAAGGTATTCATTACAGGAGAACCTTTCCAAGAAGTCACCCGGGAACTAAGCAAATCTGAGACCTTTATCGTCCGCGATTCCATAATTCAAATTATTATTAAAAACGCGGTACCTTTTTAACAAAATAACAAGATTTTAAACTAATTCTGCTGGCAGCAACGACTTTCAGAATTTCCTTCGAAATTTTCATTCCTAGAAAATAATAATTTATTTGCCATATCCACCTATTTAGAACCTCGCTACAAGCGCACATTTTTCAAACCAGTCACAGAAGACAGGATTAAAAATGAATTACAAAAACTAAAATCGAAAAACGCTGATTACGTAACAGGTTCTCCAAATTCTGAAACAACCAAAAGAATTGGTGCTCCAAATTGGAACATAACGGTTTTTAAACAACGATCTTGCCATGATGCTAGATTGTGAAGATGAAAGTCAGGAGGATGAATCCGACATTTGCAGCCCCGATGCAATTTCCAAAAAGGAATTGTTGCACCGCAATAAAAAAAAATATAACTGAAAGTTCTCTCAACTGGTGCAGCGTCAATGGAAAAGAATTTACAATTTTGTCAAGTTTCAAGTTTTTCAAATATGTCGCCTCGAGCGAGTAGTTATTTAGTGGCGCAGGTTTGATTTACGACCCGTTAGCAAACAGGCTGTAATCCGAAAAGGCAGCAAAATTACTCTTTCTTAAACACAATGTTCAAATTTTTTTAATCAAAGTACTAAATAAAAAAATATTTTTAAAAATTAATAACTTTTTTATTTACCTAAATCACCTAATGTACTCACCAAATTTATTTCTTAAAAATATTTGACATCCGCATTCGCATTCGCAGCCGCGGATGTTAGATTTTAAACATCCGCATCCGCATTCGCATCGGCGGATGTCTAAAATTCCACATTCTCAACATCCCTGGTCTGATCTATGTAATGATGACAAAATATGTGTTCTTGTATTCGACGAAATGAAAGTAGTCGAAGCATATGAATATGATCAGGCAGGAGACTATGTTCGAAAACCCGCAAACTACGTGCAGGTAGTAATGGCACGTGGGTTGCGAAAATCGTGGAAGCAACCTGTTTTCTTTGAGTTTGACTGTCAAATGACTAAAGAAATTTTATTTTTAATAATTTGGGCGCTTAAAAATGCAAGTTACCCAGTCGTAGCTATTGTGTGCGATATGTGCCCTACCAATCGCAAACTATGGAAGCAATTGAATGTAACAACAGGTAGGATTGACATTCCAAAGGGCCAGTTTTTCAGTGCCAGTTTAAACTTAGATTAAGTAAACTGAGTTTAAATTTAACAGCTGGCTGACATTTGATTGGCTAATCTTAGTTTAAACCAGCCAGATCGGGCGTTTAAACTGAGTTTAAACCACGGCCGTGCACTGAAAAACTAGCCCTTAGTATTCTGTTAACTGTTTTCATCTCATGTTGCATTAAATCAATCCAAATGATATTGAAGTATCCATAATTTTTTCACACGAGGTTTACAAACCCGGCGGATGAAAACTTAAAAATTTTTGTATTCGCGGACGCGCCGCTGTTTCGGGAGACAAAACGAGCTGGCTAAGCTATACGGAGGACCTAACGCTGTCTAACCCAGCGGACTTGAATGCCAGCGGTGCAAGTGGTTCATCTTACTGTGAACGATATGCTCCTGACGACGATCTTGCGGCTGACTCCATTCCTGAAACGCAAATAGAGTCTGATGCAATAAACGCTCTAGATATTTACCACTCAGAAGATTGTGGTATTCTGCAGGAGGACGCGTTGGAGTATATCTCAGCATATATGATCAAAAAGCTAAATCTTGAGGAACACCGAAGCTCGGAAGTCTCTTTCACCTGGGAGGATCAAGTATCCAACGGATTTTTACGTAAGCCATCGTCACCTTTCTTGCAAAGCGTGAAAAAGTTAGAAGACATTTTTCGCAACTTAAATGCTTTGGAAATATCGCATTGTAAAAATATACATAAACGTTTGGTAAACAGCAGCGCGGAAGTGGAGCTACCCGAAAGTGTGAAACGCATATTTTTAAAATGCTGGATACATTTTCGTATCCGAAATTTAAATAAGCGGCTAAAAGTTAAAAAGGCAAAACAAAGGATGATGGGGTATAAAAAATTCCTCAAAATCAACCTCTGATTGCAGTAAGAAAAACAAAACTAAAATTTCACCATCATGCATATGTTTGTATATATTTATTATTATACACATGTTACATGTTTATCTAAATAATATGCTTTTTCTAATATTTTCAAATATTTTATTCTGGAAGCTCTAGAGAATGACGTTAACCCGGAAGGGGCCGTTTTTACCACGACTGTACTCTAAGTCATGAGCTTGTATTTTCTCTAACAAAAATGTACTTAGGTAAAATTGCTTTTCTATAATTTATACATTTTCTAATTCCATATTCCATCACAGAATACAACTAAAATATGCACCACGGTGTGCGTCATTGCAGTTTAAAATCGGTCCAATCCGTAGTGAAAAGAACTACCTATTGCATGCTATGAAATATGCAGAGATATGCAAGTAATCCGCTTAAAGCAAACCGCATCAACTTGAAGTTGCATAGAAGCACACAGCAGTTGTTAGTAGAGCCAAAGGTCGACGAGAAAGACGTACTAAAGCATCTTGTTTACCGGAAAGGCATAACAGGTATTTCATCAGAATTTAAACGCGTAAATAATTATAGATATATAACATAAATAGTTATATGTTTCAAATTATTTTTAACGAATATTTTCTTTAACATACGTAGTTCGTTGATGAATCTTCGGTCGTCCTATACGTGGTGGTAAGAAGATTCAAAAACACATCAAAAATGTTATGCTACCAACTGTAGTACCGCGTGAAGGTAAATTAAGAATGTCTGCCAAAGAAGCAAACAGCAAGGTAGTAGTACAAAAAACAAGTTTACGTCCGAGCCTAACAACAACAGATAAGCGAATTTGTCCTTGTTGCCATTGGACATTTCATTATACACTATGAAAGACATACAGGTTACCCAATTTCATCTCAATTAAATCTACTTATCGTTACTTGTTGTAATAATTTTTTTTTTATTGAAAATTTAAATTTCAAAACTTTTTAATAAACTCGCAAATGCATTCATATTAATAAATCTAGTTTTACAAATTCAAAGTTATCGCAGAATTATTTAGGGTCACTCCATTATTTGTAATAGGGGAAATCGGCACACTGGGAAGGACATGTTCCAACAATCTCAACGTTAAATGAAAGGAATTTTATACATAAGTTATGTATATTAAAAAATATCTTTCTCTGTTGTAAACGTTCCGTCGTTATAGTTATGATTCACAATTGATAATATTCTGGAGCAATAATGGATTGGCCCTTTATTTAGAATGAAATATTTACTCTTACCGACCTTTTTTAAAAGCTTTGCCACAACATTTTGCAATTTGCAACTTCAATATTTCCAACTCAATCGAATTGGTCATCTACGCTCCGACCTCGGCCACATCCCTACTTGCCACTCAGCGTGCACTTGTATCGTTCCCCCAGTTTGTCTGCAATGAATATATTATAATTAGCATATGGATAAATACATTTAAAATATGCAAATTCAACTGTACCTTTGTATTTTCAACATAAAACAGGATTCTACTTTGCTTAACAATCTTTCCTTCAAACAATTTGCAATAATTGATATGTCACATTTTGACATTACAACCTGAGGCGAATGTGAGGCGAACTCAAATTTTGACATTACACCCATCAAATTCGCCATTAACACCACCTTGTATAAATTCGCCTTGCCAATGGGCATAAATCCGCTACAGAAATTATTATCGACTCTGCACTGGTTAGCAATGGTAGCCAATATTATTGAATTGGTCAAATTCATGGGGTCCACAACTTAGCGGTATGTAGAGTAATCTATCGAGTGGCAAATGCCACAAAATAACAAATAACACAGACGCCCCTAAGGTTACTGGATACCAATTTGATAACCGGTACGGCATTCATTCAATTAATGCAAGGTGGTTCTTTTCATATAAACATACATACGATAGTAAAGACGGGCTTACTTTTTTCCTTACTAATTTTCAAGACAGCCAATTTATTGGCTTTGCTTTGTGCACGCGACATAGTAAGAAAAAAGAGAACTTGAAAATGTTTATCAAATCGCACGTGGGCTTGCTAAGCCTTCGTTTTCCTTTGAGAAACGGTAATCTATTTAGCTAAGCACATTATTGGAAAAGTTCTCCATTTGAAAAGCAAAGGAAATTGGCTGTGCAATGGTTATAAAATCGACTTATCTAAAATGCTTTTCAGTAACTCATTTTTTAATAAGTTGATAAGTAAAAAGTGCAACACTTATCAACTTTACTTTTCAAAAAAAAAGGTTATCCAAAGCCAACACCAACTCAATTGTTGCTGTCTCCCCAGAGATTTGCCCAGAAATAAACTTCGGTCCAGTATTCACCACACTCCNGGCTTACTTTTTTCCTTACTAATTTTCAAGACAGCCAATTTATTGGCTTTGCTTTGTGCACGCGACATAGTAAGAAAAAAGAGAACTTTGTTTATTGTGATGTTTATCAAATCGCACGTGGGCTTGCTAAGCCTTCGTTTTCCTTTGAGAAACGGTAATCATTTTAGCTAAGCACATTATTGGAAAAGTTCTCTATTTGAAAAGCAAAGGAAATTGGCTGTGCAATGGTTATAAAATCGACTTATCTAAAATGCTTTTCAGTAACTCATTTTTTAATAAGTTGATAAGTAAAAAGTGCAACACTTATCAACTTTACTTTTCAAAAAAAAAGGTTATCCAAAGCCAACACCAACTCAATTGTTGCTGTCTCCCCAGAGATTTGCCCAGAAATAAACTTCGGTCCAGTATTCACCACACTCCGTTCAGAAGATTTTCAGAAGCTCCTTACCGGTTTGCGAAAGGACACCCGAGAACTCTTCTCGGTTGTTTTCACCCCTAATGAGAATCAAAACCAGCAATACCGATTTCGAGAAATTTTGTGACGAAAATATCTTCCCATTGTACTCCTTCGAAACAGAAGATGGAACTGGAAGCATTGCTACTATAGAGAGCTGAATGCTATCACCAAACCAGATCGGTACCCGTTACCGCGAATTGATGGCTTGTTATGTTAACCAAAGGTCACAAATTTCATGTCCACTTTGGATTCGCAATCCGAGTATTGGAAAGTCGGTATGAAGGCCGAAGACTAGGACAAAACAGCTTTTGTTACCCCTTTTTGCATGTACAAATTCACGCGTATGCCATTCGGCCTGCGAAATTTGCCTGCAACGTTTCAGCGCCTAATAGATCGACTTAAAGTCTCATTAGGAAACATAGTTTTAGTCGAATATTTGGACGATAACAAGGACAAGATGACGAGTATCGCGCTTTGGCACCCTCATCACTGTTTACAGTTATAATTTCGATAAAGTAGAGGATTTCGTTTACTTGGCAACCAGCATTAACACCGATAATAATGTCAGCATGGAAATCCAACGCAGAATCCGTCTTGCCAACAAGTGCTACTTTGGACTGAGTAGGCGATTCAGGACGTACACGGACGGGCCTTCTATAAGTGCCCGTGCTGGTATATGGCGCAGAAGCATGGACGATGACAACAACCGATGAGGCGGTGCTTGGAGTATTCGAGACAAAGATTTTGCGGCGAGTACCGTAGACGATGGAACGATGAGCTGTATGAGATTTACAATGGCATGGACATAGTGCAGCGAATTAAAATACAACGGCTCCGCTGGCTTGGCCACATCGTTCGAATGGACATCGACGCTCCAACTCTGAAAGTATTGAACCCGGAGGCTGCTGGTGATAGCAGAGGAAGAGGAAGGTCCCCACTGCGATGGAAAGACCAGGTGGAGAAGGATTTGGCTTCACTTGGCATTTCCAATTGGCGTCAGTTGGCATAGAAGAGAAACGACTGGCGTGCTTTGTTTAACTAGCGAGAAGCATTTAATGATCCAGAATAGCTTAAAATTATATAACAGAATGATAAAGTGAAGAAACTAAATCTTCACTGACATACAATTTTTCAATTTCACTTCACAATTACAGAGAACCAGAATTGGCCCCCAGATGACATCAAGAATGATCCTAGTAAGGTTACTGCAATAGCAATGCAAGAAACGTTAAGGAATTACTGTCCTTTTTCCAAGCGTGTTCCTGGTTTAGGTGGTTTGTGCCTCTATTCGCAGACGTCGCCAAACCGCTTTTGCAACTGACGAAGATGAACACCAAATGGGCTTGGACTGACAAGCAGCAGACGGCCTTCGATGAGGTGAAACGGCTTTTGACCACTTCGCCTATATTAAAACAAGCTGACGAAGCATTGCCATTTATTCTTTAAACCCATTTTAATGGCTATGCCCTAGGGGCAGTCCTGATACAGGGGCAGGGGCCAGAAAAACAACCCTGCTGACGAAAGCGGAGCGGACGATTGAGCGAGAAGCCATCGTATGGGCAGTGAAAAAGTTTCGCGGTTATATAGAATAGGTTGATACAACGCTTATCACTAACCACCGCCCGCTGAAATGGTTAATGACGATCAAGTCACACCCAGGACGACTAGCTCGGTGGGCATTTCTTATACAGCATATATTATACATATTGACTACAAGCCAGGGAAAAAGAAAGTTGTAGCTGATATGCGGTTACGGCCTCCTTGCGAAGAGGGTCATGAAACATGCAATATATGCTCTTTCGGTATTGATCTCCCGCGACGAGGAGCCAAGGATATTCGTGAAAGTTAGCTTCGAAAATAAAACGGATGATGCGGCACATTGGTCCAAAAGAGATTATACAATCAACGATGGGGTACTGTACTGCTACAACGATAAAGACAGCGAACATGCACAACTGGTCATTCCTAAATCTGACCGTCCAGCAATATTGGACAATTATCACAATAAAGATACAGCAGGTTATTACGGAATCGACCGAACATCATACAAAATAACGTCACGGTATTATTGGCATGGAATACGAAAAGATATCGAAAAGCATGTCAATAATTGTACTGAATGCTAGCAATACAAAACAACAAACTTGAAGCCAATGGCAACCAATGCTTTCAAAACAAATATAACCCGTTCCATTATTTCTTGAGGAAAGAGTGAGGCTGGTGAAGTAACAGATGTCAAAATTCCTTGGACACATACACGAAATAATGGAAATTTTTTTCTTGACCGTTTTCTTGAGACCTGCATACTGGCCTTTATACCAAACGATTTAAAGTAAGCAACGCTTCGAAACCATAACCATCGATCTATTTCGGCCACTGTCACCAGACGCCAATGGGATATAGTGGATATTGTTACGATTATCCTTGACTACTTGACCGGATTTCTCAAAATCCTTTCGGTTCGTATCTCTGGATTGTTAAATAAACGCTCACGATGACCACATTACAGTACAATTAACTTTATAGTACAACACTTTACAATACTACTTTATGCAATAGCAACAATTAACAATAATTGTTAGGCCAATTAAAACACTTTACAAAACACAACCTAACTTAAAGCTTGCTTATTCGCAACTGAATTGTCTTGTATCTTGCTGACTTTCAACTAACCCACTTCGCTGTTTCGGCGGCCTTATATACCTGCGCTTGGACTCATGGCAACTCTAGACCGTTCTGAAGTTTATCGCTTATGCTCTTTTTCCCGCCTAAGTCTAACGCTGCAAGCCTTTTCAGGGCGACCACATTCCTCTTGTTTCGTGGTATTCCAATGGTCTGGATTCGATACTCTACGTCATTCAGCCGTTTGACGACCTTATACGGACCTTCCCACTTGCATTGTAGTTTTGAGGACAAACCTTTCTTCCGTTTTGGATCTACAGCAACACTAAAAATCTCCGGTTAAACATCGACTCGATGCATACAACAGGGAGTCGGTAACGTCGATAACTATGTTTAACCGGAGATACGTGTTAACCAGACATTGAGTAACCGGCCCTAAGTCTGCCTTCATCTTGTCACTCATAATTTGAGTTCGCTGTCTCACAATAGCATGTATCTCTCTCAACTCCTCTTCCAGGATGTTGGACGTCTCTTTCACAATTTTTCTTGCATCACCACATACTCCAAACTACAGGTCACTAGACAAACGGAGTTCACTGCCGAATATTACCCTGGCAGGAGTTCTACCCGTGGTTTCATGCACTGCTCACCGGTATCCCATCAGGAACAAGGGTATGCGGACATATCAATCTTTTTGATTCTTGTCCACGACCTTCCGCAAATGCTCTTCCAGGGTTTGGTTGAACCGTTCCACCAGGCCATCTGATTGGGGATGAAGAGCCGTTGTTCGAGTTTTCCGGATACCCAGTATCTGGCATATCTTTTGGAACACCGCCGATTCAAAATTTCTTCCTTGGTCAGAGTGCAGCTCTATAGCTTTATATTCTAGGTGAATATCTCCGCTATTGTTTTAGCTTCCTGGTTTGGAATCGGGAATACTTCCGGCCATTTGCTAAAGTAGTCCATAACCACAAGGCCGTAGTTGTTTCTCTGTGCGCTCATAGGAAATGGACCTGCTACATCCATGGCAATCCGCTCGAATGGTGCACCTGAGTTATACTGCTTCATCTGGCCATGACTACTGGATTTCGTCCCCTTTAGCTGTAATACACTCCGCGGAGTTAGTAATCCACTCTGCGACCGATTGCCGACAACCAACCCAATCTCTACTTGGTCTTCTCCAGGGTCTTCGTGATTCCCAAGTGCCCTCCACTGGTACCACTGTGGAATTCCGTGAGAACGTCCGGAACTCTTACCTTCGGAACTACTATTAATTTGCGGGAGCACTGGCCATCTTCACTTTCCCATCCCCTATGCAAACAGCCAGATATCAACTTCAAGCTGCTCCATTGTGCCCAGTATGCCTCTGCGATTGGGCTATCCGCTGCCATTTTCTCCTTAGTTGGCCGTCTGTCCGTCTCCAGTCTATGCATCAAAAGCTCCAGATCTGGATCTTCCTGCTGTCACTTTCGTAGCTGTTCTTCCTTCCACCCTTCTGCTGGTGTTATTGACGTTAGACGGACGTCAATAATGTGTTCTGTGGCCTCAGCTTTTGAGCAGTGTTTACGTTCCAGGCTACATGGTCGACGGGACACTGCATCAGCATTTCCGTGGACACTTCCTTTGCGGTGCTCAATAGCAAAGTCATAACTTTGCAGTCTCTCAATCCACCGAGCTAGCTGCCCTTCTGTATTCTTAAACTGTAGTAGCCACTTCAGCGCTGCATGATCCGTTCGAACTCGGAAACGTTGCTCCACCAACGCTAGTAGTTCTCTCCGAGCTACGCAGTAGTTCTTTTTTGGTTTTCCAATCGACAGGCTATAGTATGCAATTACTTTCTCCTCCCCATCAATTACCTGCGACAGTACGCCTCCTATGACATAACCACTAGCATCCGTATCAAAATAAACGTTGCACCTCGAACGAGATACGCTAGCATAGGTGCAGTTCCTTTAGAGTTTGGAAAGCCTCCTTGTTTCTTGTTCCACTCGAAGGCTCTATTTTTCCTAGTGAGTTGCATAACCCAAGAAAACTTCGTAGTTCGTGCAGGTTCCTAGGTCTTGGCCAATCCGTTACTGCCTCTATCTTTTCCTTCGCAGTGCAGACGCCCTCCGTCGTAACCTTGTGTCCTCAGCAGTTCACCTCCTTCTTGAACAGTGAGTACATTTTAGGACTTAGCTTCAGACCAGCGCCAGCTATCCTCTGGAAAACTTTTTCTAAATTATAAAGGTGCTCCTCGAAGCTTTTACCCAACACAATAATGTCGTCTAGATACACCAAACATGTTGTCCAATGCAGTCCCTTAAGCACATGGTCCATAAGCCTTTCAAAATGGCAGGAGCATTGCATAATCCAAAGGGCATCACCGTGAATTGCCACTGACCATCTCCAACGCTGAAAGCTCTCTTCTCCTTGTCCTCGTCACTTACCTCCACTTGCCAATAACCGCTCTTTGTTCCAGTCAACGAGTCCAGAGTATCATCGATCCTAGGAAGTGGGTAGTTGTCCTTTTTCGTCACATTATTTAGTTTCCGGTAGTCTACGCAGAACCGCATTTGACCATCCTTCTTCGTCACAAGTACTACCGGCGAACTCCATGGACTCGCTGATGGTTCAATCACACCACTCTCGCTCATTTCTTTTATTATTTGGCTAACACTTTCGCGTTTGGCAAGTGGAACACTCCGAGGAGCTTGACGGATTGGCCTTGCATCGCCAGTATCAATGCGATGTTTCACAACGTTAGTCCTGCCTGGTTTGTCGCCATCCTTGTCGGATATGTTGGAGTATCTGCGGAGAAGTTCCTTAGCCTTGTGCTGGTATTTTCCTTCCAACCCTTCCGTCCATGCATTTATGTCTTCCGCAATGTCATTCTCGCCAATGAAATCGCTTTCAGGTAACTTTTCGCAGTGCAAGATTGCTTCTACCTCTCGACATTGCCCCAGTACAGTTCCTCTTCGGACATTGATTGGTGATTTGTACTCATTAAGTACTCGAACTGGGAAGCGTCCTTCTTTTTGCATCTTAGCCAGAGTTTTACCATTAAGTACGTCCGGTATAGAATTCTGTGCTGCTTCGACAACCCACAACTTGTTTGTCCTACAATCTCCACCAATCTTCGCCCAACCAACTGCTTTTGACTTTGGTGGAATCCGCTCGCTTTCCTCTAGGATCACTCGCTTGCTGCTGTACGGGCCATCATACCTAAAGCTGAGGGGTACTTCCATGTTATTATACGTCATGATCCTGTTATTCATGTCGATATGCATACCTTGGTGGCGCCTGCGCTCCAAGTGCTCACAGGAGACATCCCTGGACTCCCCGTCCTTCACCACCGTCGGGACATGGGCGAACATGAGCGGGGTGAATGACAGTAATCGGTCCCGGAGTCTGTCTCCCACCACAAATCCAATACCGAATTCGCGCTCCCCTACGTGGCAGCTGTAGAAGGCGTCGCAAGGTCCCAGGCATTGCTTGCCCTGCCTCGTCCGTTAATTTCCTTACGAGGACATCAACCAGCCGGCCAGAGGCGCCTTTCCCATTAAGGGTCCGGGCATTCCAGGTACATGTAGGGTGACCAGGCGTTGTGATTTATCAGGACATGTCCGCCTAATGTCCTGATGTTTACACCTAATGTCCTTATTTTTACACAGCTGCCCTTTTACAAACGTTTTACCGTGTAAACATATCGTTAGACGTTCACGTATTAACATAGTAACATACAGGCGTTAAAGCTAAAACTCCATGGGAGGTTTTTCAGTCGATTCGGCTTGAGGCGCTCAAGATCTAATATTAAACTTCCCAGCGGCGCACTGCCCAATGGGGTCCATCCATAATATGCTTTCCTTAATTCATACAAATAAATGATTAAAGCACCGCTGCCCCAGATTAAAACGGTAATGCATATTGTAGGCAGTCTGCCTACAAAACCCATTTCTGGAACGGGATTGGTTTCGCAACCAAATACACGTTTTATAGGGAGCCGCTTGCTCCAACACAGACGCCCGCTTGCAGCTGCACCTACTGGTGAACAGACGCTGCAGACTTCAGTGACCCCTTATACCGAATAAGTCGGAGTGGCCCAACGAAGCTCCTTCTCTTTCTGCCGTGACCCAAGGCTCCACTCGGATTGGTTACTGCATTTCGCACATGGGGTACTGACGTTGCTTAGAGGACATAATAGTCGGGAGTATAGCCGTATAACTGTATCTGAATACCCAGAACAACGACTTTACCCCATTTCCAAAAACTAATACTCGGAACATCAAAACATTTCTCTACATCAGGAGGTCTGGGGCCCAACTTACTGTGATTCCGTAAAAGGCCCTCCGCTCATTGCCATAATTGGGCGCGTGTTCGACGAGATGGAACCATTGTGGGGAAATGAATCTCCCAAGCTAACTGGGAATGGTTCAAGTCTGTAGTACAAAGAATACCGTGAACAGGCGGAAAAGGCTTCACTGTTTACAGCTAAGAGTGTAACCTTCTCAGGAAAGCGCTCTGCTGGATTCAAGAGCCCGGTCTGAAAACGGCGGATGTGCTCTCCTCATTTGGTACACAAAATCCGGAGGTTGACACCAAGCACTGGCGTGTCATATCTCAAAAAAAGTGTAGCAACCAGAAAGGTAGAGAAGGTGCTACTCTGGTTGTGAAGATGGACCAGGGCTTTGTGGATACCCTTGGATCAAGGGACGGAAATCGCTGGAGTCTCTTTTTCGAGACAATTTCGGGTTGGCTTTCCATTACATCGGTTTTTGGGCGTTTTCAAAAAACTATCACGAATTTTGCCATGAAATTTGGCGTTGATGTTAAGAATCGTCTATATTTACATTATTTATCACTCTTTTCACTTTATTAGTAATAGTATTTGCCTAATTTGTTGTCAAATTCTTTGCAGTTTCACTAGCAAATTTTCATATAAAAAGAGCATTTTGATAAATATGCGATCTTTGCAATGTTCGCGTTTATTTTGTATACATTAAATGAATTTGATTTTTTAACAATATATAACGCGTTTAATAATTTCGCTTTTCTTCAACCAAGTAAACAAACCAAAATGGCGGTAATGGTGAATAGAAAGGTGCTTTGTATTAAAAACCTTTCGGCTGCGGCGCGTTAAAAAAATACTTCTGTAAGTAATGAAAATTTTTTATAAAAAATTTCGGTATTTTCGATTACAAATTTTTGCCTGCGGCGCTTTTTTATAAAAATCAATAATTCGATAAATAATGAACATTTTCTTTAAAATCAATATTTCGCCTGCGACTCTTTATTGTGTAAAACAGTATTTCAATATAAAGTGAAGATTTTCAATAAAAAACTTGCGACTGTTTTTTACTATTTTCATCATCTGGCAGCACCAACAGCTGTGTTCATTTCCGACACTTCCATGTAATCAATGAAATGTGTATGGTGAGTTGTGCAACCGTAAGAATTAATAACTTTTTAAATGGAAGCTTCCGCGCTCTGGGGTTCTCACTTTTAGAATCGCCCTCATTTTTACTCTTTCAAATTTGGACCGAATTTAAGAAAAAATTTCCCTTTTTTAATGTTTTTGACTTAAATATTTTAACAAGCATATACATGTTATATATTAGGTGAAAGATAAAGTGACTGTCTTTATTTTGAAATGATTCCCTTTTTAATCGGTTACGTAGTTTAGAAAATATTAATATTTTAAAATATCAAAAATTTTTACTTTATCCTTTTATATCTTCTGTCTAGTCTCGTGGAACTCACTGGAAAAGGCTATACTAGCTAAGCAGCTAGAGCGCGCACAACTGGCTGTATTAATTGGTATTAGTGGAGCACTGCGAACCGCCCCCACAATGCTAAACGTAGCGCCTGTCGACGTTGCAGGCAGAATTATCGCGGCGCGAACGGCTATTAGACTCAGGGAAACCGATTGGTTGACCAACTTAGGGACTGGACACTCTGGAGTTGTAGGGGGTTTCGACTTCATCCCGGATCGCACGGATTACTGCACCACCATTACGGCTCCTAGGATCTTCTTCTCTGTCCACTTTCCCTCAAGGGCTGAGTGGGCCGGGCGGGACTTGGGTTCCGGGACACAGCGACATTGGGGGGAACTGCGTGGCTGACGAGCTGGCCAGGGAAGGAACCAGTGAAACGTTATCACCGGATAAAGAGCGGCTGGGGGTGCCATTGAGCGCTTGCGATTCGCTCTTGGATAGATGGGCCTCATGTCAACTCAGCGAACGCTGGGCGAATACCATGACGTGCGCGATCGCAAAGTCCTTTTGGCCGAGGGTGGACCGGGGGCGGTCGAGGACACTCCTCATACTCACAAAGCCACATCTATCACTTCTGATGGGGGTTTTAACGGGTCACTGTCCTATCGGTGTTCACGCAGTAAGGCTAAACATTCTACCGGACCATTTGTGTCGCTGTTGCCTGAAAGAGGACGAGGTAGAATCACCTCATCACTACCTTTTTAGGTGCCCAGCGTTTGCGAGGCTAAGGTTGAAGTACTTGGCTCTCACTTTCTAAACAGCCCCCAGGAGCTCTCGGGCATTGAGATCAGCTGTATTAGTAAATACATAATCGGCTCGGAGCGTTTTAACGATAAAGTTTAGAGAGCCTTTTCCAAATTGTGGTATCACAAAGGACAATCTTACATTGTCTAAGTGAGCTCAGGTTACGCGGGGCTGCCACCTTACCTAACCCAACCTTTATATCTTATTTATTTTTCAAATAATATTTATATAGGTGAAATCATCGTAAAAAGTACTATCAATCTGCAATTTCAGTTTTTCGTTGTCAAAGACTGCTTTTTTTGACATTCCCTTTTGTTTGTTTACATTTTTGTTGATGCCTCTTAGGGCTCAGTGACATCAACAGAAGTTGCCTGCGTTTCATTAATGTCAAATTCAACAAGCGAAGTTTGCTGCGATGAAGGCAGTGGCAGTGAACTTAGAATTTGGGCTAAACTGAGCAGTACTGCTAGCTGCCACTGCTGTATTGTGATTCGCCTCATTGGACACCACACTTTCTAAAAAACAGCTGATTTCGAAAAACTGCCGCTGCCACTGCCACTGCGTTATTGTATTTTGGGCTTTACTTGTTCCAAGGTAAACAAAGCCGAATAGAATGGCGAAAGAAACTGTTGTTGTTGTTGTTGTTGTTGTTGTAGCGGCACTACTAAGCCCCGCTTTTTTCGGGTCTACATTCAATCATTTTCGTCAAGCTCAACTAACGGGAGGCCCAGGAAGCGAGCTGTTTCAATGGGTTCGGACCAGAGGGAGAGGGGTGTTAGCTGAGTCGGATTGAGCTGGCATGTAAAGAGGTGGTTGGTGTCGTGAGGGGATTCTCCACATGCCGGGCACTCATTGGGGATATTGGAGTCGAGTCTGGACAGGTAGCTGTTTAGCCGGCTACAGTATCCAGACCGTAATTGAGCCAGGGTAACGCGGGTCTCTCTTGGCAGTTGAAGCTCCGTCTCTTCTACAGGTGGTGATTGGGCTCCTATTACGGCATTCATAGGTCGAGAGTCGAGGTAGGTGGTAACTGACTCTCTATGAATGTCGTTGATGGCTCGTCTGTATGTCGTCGGGTCCAATGGTTGGTCTACGTACTGTTGGACTGCGTCCTTGTACACGAATAGGTGCCCCCTGACGTGCCTGGGCGGAGGCTCCTCCTGAAGCAAAGGTCTGTTTGGGTGTTCACTTCTGTAACACCCCTGTGACAGAAATTGCTTACAAAGCATTTTATTGTGTTCCCTTACGGGGAGCACTTGGGCCTCGCTATGTAGGTGGTGCTCAGGCGTCATCAGAAGGCACCCAGTTGCTGTCCGGAGTGCGGCGTTCTGACAAGTCTGTAGCTTCGTCCACTGCGTCCAACTAGTCCCCGGCGTCCAAACTGGCGCAGCATAGTTTAGAACCGGCCGGCCAATTGCCTTGTATGTTGCCAGCAACGTTTCTTTGTCTTTGCCCCAAGTGCTGCCGGCGAGCGACTTGAGAACCTTGTTGCGGCTCTGTACTTTATTGACAACTGCGGTTGTGTGCGTGGAGTAGGGGAGCAGGCTAACGAAGGTGACCCCTAAAATTTTCGGGTTGTTTACAGTTGGTATTTGTATCGACGGGTATACCTAATTCTAGCCTGACCTCCTTCGTCCAGGTGGTGAAGAGGGTCGCCGTTGATTTCGTTGGGGAGAGTGTTAGGCTCCTTGCAGTGAAGAAGCGAGTAAAGCTGGAGAGATAGTCGTTTACTTTTGAGCAGAGGTCATCAATTCTATTCCCGGACGCCAATATCGAGCAATCGTCAGCATTTGAGATTAGGGAAACTCAGTGAGGTANCGTTGATTTCGTTGGGGAGAGTGTTAGGCTCCTTGCAGTGAAGAAGCGAGTAAAGCTGGAGAGATAGTCGTTTACTTTTGAGCAGAGGTCATCAATTCTATTCCCGGACGCCAATATCGAGCAATCGTCAGCATTTGAGATTAGGGAAACTCAGTGAGGTAGTTGAGGAAGCTTCGAGATGTAGAAGTTAAATAGTAAGGGGGAGAGAACACCAACTTGTGGAACCCCTTGTTTAATCCTTCTTGGTTTCGAGGTGTGATCTCGGAAGATTACTGACAACTGTCGACCACTCATATAATTCGCCGACCATCGCTTCAGTCCCTGTGGGAAGGGCGGCGAAGCTGCTCTCGGTAAGTTCCGCGAAGCCGTCCCAATCAGCTTTGTTGAAGTTGGTGTAGGTTCGGTGGTCCGCGAGAGCAAAGTCGGTGGGCTTATTGATCGAAATGATTATGGGTAGATGGTCTGATGCTAGTGTTAGCATAGGTCGCCATGAAATGCTATTGATCAAATCAGCGCTAGCAAGTGTGAGGTCTGGCGAGCTGCTGCAGCTACCCATAATCCTGGTGGGGGCGTCGTCGTTCATGGTGCAGAATGTCGAATCGTCTATCTGCTCAGCCAAAAGGTTTCCCCTACAATCATTTTCCAGGCTTGAGTGCAAGAGATCGTGGTGCGCGTTGAGGTCACCTACTACCATTCGGTTTTCACCTCTGAGCAGTGTACGAAAATAAACTATATTGTACGTTACTATTTCCTTTTGTTTATTACTTCAACAGTTCGGTACAATACGAAAACAAAACGGCTGAGTTCACTTTGGCGATAGTACACTACAGTAGTTTAGTAGTTACAGACGAAACAACAAACGGAATGAACCGTGCAGAGAAAAATATATGTATGTATGTACATATATGCAATAACTAAATACAAAACGAATGGCTGCAATGAATAAAAAAAAATTAAAATGTTTTTTAACTGAATTGGATATGAAAATTGACAGAAAAAAATATTTTTCACGTAATTAAAACGTTTGCATACATATAAAACGTACAATATGGTACAATTGTCACAAACGAAAAGCAAACGTTTCTCGTTGGGGAAAATGACAGTGAATCTTAGAATTTGTTTCTGACTATGTACAAAATTGTACAAAACCACAAATGATATGATGATCTGTGAGCAAATGGGAATTGTTTTGTACAGTTTATTTTCGTACCCTGCCTCTGAGTAGCGCACCTATGTCAGGGTAATATCCTGCCGGGCAGAAGGTGACAGGGGGTATATAGACGTTGAATATTTCGAGCTCGACATCGCCTGACCGGACAGCTATGCCCTGACATTCTAGAGAGGTGTCCCTCGGGTCGATGTCTTCTTCGATAAGCCGATACTGCACTGTGTGTTGTAGGATGAACGCTAGTCCGCCATCATTATCTCGCTCGCGATCTTTACAGCGCACATTGTAGGCGGCGCAACCCAACAGAGTTGAGTTGCTGTGCAACTTCGGGAGGTTTGCTGCTGCCCAGAGGAGCTTCTCGGAGCCGTGCAGGCTCTTTGGGTGTTGGGAGCGTTGCGCGAGCGGGTAGCCGGGGAGGCTGATTGTGCCGTTTGGTTTGAGCAGCAGGGAGCCACATAGCTTGTGGTCCACTCCCGATGGACCTAAGACCAGAGCAGGTTCTTAGGTGACTCCATCCGTTGCATGAATTGCACCTAACCGAAGTGGAGTTTGGATGGAGTCGATTCTGGCAAAAACAGCAGAAATACGTTTCTGGTCCGGGGTTGGGCTCTACGCCCGCCCGGAGAAGAAGGATGTGGAGCAATCCGGCTGCAAGGAGTTGCTCCATGGACGAACAATGATTGAGGGGTATCGCCGATCTAAGCGGGGTTAAGTCGCCGAAACAACAGCCCTTGGTCGGGGAAAACCCGAGTCATTCCGGTACGTAGAACCGGCTGTCTTGGGAATGTGAAAGAAACTGTCGGAAGGGTCTTTGTACATGATGCAATAATACAAGGTGTTATCGGTTGGCAGCTTCTCGCTCTAATTCCGCCATATTGACTACCTTAGCTAAAACAGTGTTAGTTCTTTAATTATTCCTTGCCTAATAATATATTTTAATATCTTTTTGTTTTACTCAGTATACACATTTTTTTCATAAAAAGGTATTTTATCTTATTTTATTTCATTTGATTACGAATATACTATAAGCAAACAACTTTTGTTTAGAAGAATATATGAAATTTGGAACAAATGCAGTTGGGATCCAAATCTCAAAAAAAAATAAATTATTGGAATCGATAGAGATGATTGAGCTGAGTATAACGGTATACTTCTTTTTTTGGGCAAAGAACAACAACAAAAATTATCAAAGGTTAGAGTTCAAAATAGCAATTATTGAAATCCAGATTTCTTAAAATCGGATACAAGGATCTTGAAAATTTTGACCTCATTTAATAGGAAATTTGATTCCCTTTATTTGGGTATACTTACTTTATATATACGTTCTATAGTTCTTACAAAAATTGAATTAATGTAAAATAATTATAAAAAAAAATATCTTTTGCAGAGAACACCTTCCTTCTTAGGGATTATAACCCTCACAACGTAGATTTATGTTTCTGTGTTGCTAAGAAAAGGCACTGAACACCTTTCGCAGAGAGCACCTTTCTGCGTAGGCGGCGTCGGCCGCACTTAGGGTTTGTAAGCTTTTTTTTTATAACTGTTTTACATTAATTAAATTTTTGTAAGAACTATACAACATATATATACAGTAAATCAAATTATTTTAACACGTACTCTTATGTAGATAATTATTTTGGCGACGACCGGGCTACGCGACGGCTGTGGTTGTGGCCAGATTAGATCTATTTCTATTTTTCTGGCGACAGATAAGGTTCTTCCTCTTCTTTTATGTCAAACTCATACAAATTCATGATGTCGCTGCCGCGTTCAAAGAAATCATGTCGCCATCGACAAAGCGCTTAGATAATAAAAATGACAAACCCAAAAAGAATAGCGCGGATTGGAAACTCGGCCTTTCCAACCGTCTACATAACTTCCAGAAAATTGCATGCGTTTATAGTGACATAAAATAATTGCAGTGATAAAGAAATAATGTTTTTTAAAAAATTCTGTAGAGCATTTTGTATTTTGTATTTAATATTTAATATTTACATTTTAAATCTAAAATCTAATTATAAGAGTGTTAAATCTTTGTTGCAATATAAGTCTAACAGACTATAAAAAAAAAATAAATAAAATAAAATAAAATATTGATATAGTTACAATCAGCGTAAAAAGTCCTAGCAATCTGCATTTTTAGTATTTATATAGCTGAACGGTTGGTTATCTTGATGTATGCCTACCTTTCTTCGTAGGCGGCCTTCGGCCGCACTTAGGGATTATAACTAAGAAAATTTTCTGAACACCTTTTGCAGAGAACACCTTTTTGGGTAGCTCGTCGTTTTCAAGGTGTTCAGAACTTGAACACTACCCATTAACGAAAGACACACATGTATTTTTGGTTCATGAACACTACCGATGGAAATTTTCCATCTTCTATAAATCGCTGGTATCGATTATTTGCTAAAAAATTCTGCGGTCCCGGTCTCTTGAAGTATTTTGTTTTGTGGTATTTTTAAAGTAGCACTTCATAGGTATAAGCGGTTTCTAAGCCGGGGAAAACTGCATCCAGTTTTGTTGCAGCAAATATTTAAAGAAGCGTGTTACATATTGTAGCTGCTATTATTTTAAGTGGTTTAATAACGGTATATTATGTCTCAGTTTCTTAGATGTGTTAACCTTAGGGTAAGTGGCGTTTCTTACCTATAACTTTTTAACTATATTTTTCTGAACTATTCGGAACAGTAAAACTAGAAAATTCTAGATTGTGGATTTGCTTGAATTTACAACAATTTCACCTGGACTTATAATTATGAGCTTTTCATAACCTCAAAGGATGTTATCTAACCAAGCAATTGACCTTGTGGAAAATAATTATTTAAGAGTTTTTACACATGTATTTTCGAGAAAGTGAGATGTGGAACGTTTAAAACTACTGCGTATGTATGAGCATTTAACTAAAAGTGTTATCAACCTAATTCCTTTTGGATTTTACGAGACTTAGGCGTAGCAAGTTTATAAATTTCAAAGTATGCCTGCCTAGTAATCTGAAATAAAGATCAAATGATTCATATTATAATTGATTAATTCACAAAGTGGTTGCTATTAATCACTCAAAAATATTTTGTACCCAAATTCGTGACGTGATAATATGACTAGCATTAATATTTTTAGGAAATTTCAATTCCTTGCCATTAATTATTTCCGTTTATAAGACGTTCATACAGGAATTGACTCGGCAGAAATATATTCGTACATCATACAGGTTTCGGGGTATGTGTAAGGTTTAATAAGTTTTCAGCATATATTCGATCCAACCAAACCCTAAAAAATGTTTATATAATCGTTTTTACTGTCGTTTTCTTGACTTCCTGTTGATACGAAGATTGTGTAACAGGTAGGTTAATTTTTCGGGAGGATAAATTCAATATTCAAAAGGTGTTCAAACGAGGCGATTTTGCGTTCAACTTTTGCTTTCAACTCACGCAGGGTTCCACGAAAAAAGTTGAATGGCTAAATGTTGGCTGGCGACCAACTTTGTTGAAAGCGATTAGTTGAAAGGCCGTTCAACCAAAACTTGAATGCAAAGTTGAACAATGCAAAGGGTGGGCTTTAGATTGGTAATCCCGGAGTACAGCATTACGGAAAATATGGGAGGTAGAGGGGAGTCTAATAGTTCCCTGTATGAAGTTTCAAAGCGCGCAACCTTACAGTTTTTAAGGAATTTGGGTAATTCTCTAGTAGAGGGCTGGAACTGCTAAAAAAGGACCGGAAAAGTCGGGAGGGGTACCAAACGACGCGTTTCGGTCCCCTTATTAACAATCCGGAGGGGAGGACAAAAAACTTGTTAAATATCGTTGTTTTCTATGAGCAATTACCTCGTCAAAAATGCACTAAATCACCGGTTTCCACTTTTAAAACACTATTAAAACGTATAATTTAACTTTATTATTACACAAACACATAGTTTTTTCAACATAAAATAGTTTATTTAGGTGGGGTTTAGTAGCGCTCACAACTATTTCGGGCTATTCCGTCCAAAGGGGTGGCCCGATCCAAAAAAAATTCCACACACTTGTAGTCAAGGGTCTACACATTATTTCAACACTCACTTTTGTAAATTTTGGTCGCAAATTTATTTACAAATTGGGTTTGAAATATGTCCTTTTTTGTAAAATTCGGAAATTAGCGTACATTTATCACTACTATTCTCCTTAAAGCAGCCACTTCACCAATACATTTTTGTATTCCCCTTCAGTTTACACTTCACTCGATTAGTTATAACTTGCTTTACGACTTTAATATTGATCAATTAATCACAATTCATTAAATAAAAACACCTTCAAAATCACGCGTCTGACTTTGGTTGCATATGCAAATTAAATGGCGGAGTTCAGCTGTCAAACTCCAAAATATGCAAAAGAATGAGAGACAAATGAAGATAGGATATAACCCAGTAAGCATTAATAATATACAAAGGTGTTCTCTGCAAAAGGTGTTCAGCTCCTTTTCTTCGCAAAACAGAAAGAGAATTCTATTTTGTGAGGGTTATAATCCCTAAGTGCGACCGAACTCCTCCTACGCAGAAAGNAAAGGTGTTCTCTGCAAAAGGTGTTCAGAAAATTTTCTTAGTTATAATCCCTAAGTGCGGCCGAAGGCCGCCTACGAAGAAAGGTAGGCATACATCAAGATAACCAACCGTTCAGCTATATAAATACTAAAAATGCAGATTGCTAGCACTTTTTACGCTGATTGTAACTATATCAATATTTTATTTTATTTTATTTATTTATTTTTTATAGTCTGTTAGACTTATATTGCAACAAAGATTTAACATTCTTATAATTAGATTTTAGATTTAAAATGTAAATATTAAATATTAAATACAAAATACAAAATGCTCTACAGAATTTTTTAAAAAACATTATTTCTTTATCACTGCAATTATTTTATGTCACTATAAACGCATGCAATTTTCTGGAAGTTATGTAGACGGTTGGAAAGGCCGAGTTTCCAATCCGCGCTATTCTTTTTGGGTTACTCCATTTATTGATATCTCCTGGGTGGTCAAAAAGGCCGAGTTTCCGATCCACCCAGTCGCGCTTTCGTGACGGTTAACGGTTGGAAAGGCCTAGTTTCCAATCCGCTCGTTTATTGTTTATTATCTAAGGGTCTAGGTAGTTGGAAAGGCCGAGTTTCCGATCCGCCTAGTCTCGATATCTTGGTGGTTGGAAAGGCCTAGTTTCCAATCCACGCTATTGTTGATACATCACTATCTTGTAGGCTGCGTTCTACAATAGTCAAATAGCAGCCGCTTGAAAAGAGTGATAGTATCACAATATTTTATAGCCTCTGGTAATTCATTGAAGCACTTTAGGCCTTTATAGAAAATATTTTTTTTGTCAACTTCTGTTCTATACTTCGGGAGTCTGAAGCTGTTATTCTCTCGGGCACTATTTATTTATTTATTTATTTATTTATTTATTTTTTACAGTCTGTTAGACTTATATTGCAACAAAGATTTAACATTCTTATAATT
>NW_016157842.1:158350-169956 GCF_001687245.7 Rhagoletis zephyria | reverse complement strand
TATCAACTTTTTCCCAAAATACGAGTCACACTATGGACGTAAAATATCTCAGAAGAAATATTTACACCCAAATCTAAATTTAACGAAGTTATATAACGAATACAAGAGCTCCTGTGAATTAAAGGATCAACATGTCGTCTCGCAGTACGTCTTTGGTGATATTTTCAACAACAACTTTAATTTAAGTTTTAAAAGGCGTCATTCGGATACGTGTAAAACGTGTGATAATTTACATTGCTCCATGAAAAGTAGTGTTGAACAAAGAGTTACAGAAGAACTAAAAGAAAAACAAAAGGTTCATTTCAAGGCTGTGGAGAGCGTAACTACAGAATTTAAGCAATTTGTTGAAAATGGCAGACAAAATGGCGAATCGATAGTTTTGACTTTCGATCTCCAAAAGACATTGGAAACGCCTGCACTAACGACATCAGTGGCATATTACAAAAGACAATTATGGACGTATAATCTGTGCGTATATGACGAAATTCCAAAAAAAGGTAAGAGCTTTTTTTAATACAACGCTTTTATTTTTAATAAATCTATATTATATAAATCAAGTTCCGAAATTCATTAAATTTTCATATTCATAAAATACACAAAAATTCAGTAAATTATCATGAAAATGTTCAGCTTTTTAGTCAGAATTTTTATAAAAATTATGTGCATATATGCATTTTTTAGACCGTTTAATTTTAGTGTAACAAAAGTCACCTTACAAGTGGCTTTAAATTCGCGTTGAACTTTGGAACACCTGTATAAAGTTTCGGAATTTTGAGTTATATTGCTTTTCTTAAAGAATGAACGATTGTTATATTACGCAATATGGGTAATTTAATCGGTTTTTGTGGCAAAAAGTTATTTTTCCTACTAGATTATGGATCTATATACCATTTTTCCAGATAAGGTCATTTTAACAAGATTTTTATTAAAAAAAAAATCAAATTTTAACAAGGGAAAACATAAAAAAATTAAACTTTTTTTTTAATTTTCCCCATTTTTATTAAAGCATGTTCTTTTGCTAAAAAAATCAATGGATAAATAAACAACTGTTGAATGGTCAAATTATTTTAATTAATTAATATATGCAATAATTTTTGGTATGAAATAGAAGCAGGAAATATTGTTACTCATACGCTATATCGTACATGGCGGTATTCTCACATACTCTTACATGGCGGATGAGCAATATTTTCCATGTAAACTATACAACTAATACACGTGTGGATAAGACATTTGTAAAAATTTTAAATCAACCAAAAAATAACAAATTAAAGCTTTCAATGTATTTTTATTACCTTTTTACGTTTTAAAATCAAGTTATAAGTAAATTGCTTGAGTGAGTTTAAAGTAGGTTGTGTTGAAAGTACTGCCAAATAAGATGCGATTCATAATTCAAGTCTTTGACAAGAAAAATATATAGTTAGAAAAAGATATAAATGTTAGGAAATTAAGATATTTCAAGGGTTAGATTAAAATTAATTTAATTTGGAACTATATTATATAAATATCCACTGTATAAATAGTTTTTATAACTATGTGGTATATTTTCCTTTGATACAAATGTTTAGAAAAAAACTACATTCAAATTTAAAAAATAAAAAATACGCCTTCAAACCCTGTTAAAGACTGTCAAGAACTAAGATTTTTTCGCAATTATGTGGGAAATCACAATTTTTTTGACCACTGTATATGTTTAGTAAGCGAAAAAATTTAAGATTACAACCCATTGATAATAATTAACTGTCACCATAGGGGACGTCTCTTACCCCCATCTTCCATAGTTATTTCTTTGATATCACTATACATATGTTTGACCGGTAGATAGAGCAATAATGATACTTTACTTTATTTCAATAGGATACATGTATGTATGGAACGAAAGTGTGGCTTCGAGAGGACAAGAAATAGGTTCTTGCTTAATAAAACATTTTAAAAACCACATCCCTATTGGTATTGAGAATATTGTATTATACTCCGATTCTTGTTGAGGTCAGAATCGCAACATAAAAGTGGCATTACTGCTTAAACATTTTTTAGCATCGTCTCAAATAAAAACCATTTGCCAAAAATTTTTCGTATCTGGCCATAGTTACAATAGTTGCGACAGATGTTTCAGCTTAATAGAAAAGTGCAAAAAAAATATAGACGTCGTTACAACTCCGGATCACTGGTTAGACATAATAAAAACAGCAAAAAAGTGCGAGCCGAAATATAGTGTTTACAAAATGGAAGCATCTGACTTTTTTAGTTCCAAGGATTTAGAAAAGCTTGTCATTAACCGCAAAGTAGACATCACTGGCCAAAAAATTAATTGGCTGAGTGCAAGAAAAATTTTGCAGGAACGGAAAAATTTGTTTCATCTTATTTTTATTAACGAAAACTTGACACATGTTGCAAATTGAAAGAAAAAAAATGTGAAAGAAAAAGATTTCGCAGAGGCAGAATTGCCCTACTTGTTTCCGAGTGGGAAAAAGATCTCAAAAGCTAAATATTTGGACCTTTTGCAATTATTGAGCTTCATCCCTTTAGAGTGTCGGTCATTTTACGAAAATTTGGCCTATGAAAATAGTTCGGATGTTGACTACGGTTTCGCAAGCCAAAGTGATGAAGAGACTAACTGAATAATTACACTAGTCTACAAGATTCTGACCTGTGGCATTTGGCCATCATTACCTACTCATGCAAAATTTTGTCCTTCAAGTAGAAAAGTTTTCGAGTGTTTCGAAACTTCGTTTTTTGGAGATCTGAAGAAAAATTTCAAGTTTTGTATATAGTTAGTTGGCCAATCTCATATTTCTTATTACATTAGTGAAGATTATTAAATTTGCTATCATCTACAGTCGTGTGAAAAATAATAGGGAAACTGCATTTTGACCAGTTTTGGCTATTTTTATGTCGCATTTTTAATGTTTATTATTTTTTATAAAAATGCAGCTCATTATTTATCTAACCATATAAATCAAAATTTCAAACTTTATAGAAAAATTTAAAAAAAAATTACAACTAACTTTTTATTAAAATTTTTTAGATACGCAGTTTTATAGCCCTTTAAATTCTAGCTTAATAAAGTTCAAGTTTCAAGTGGCTAAGAATTCGTGTTGGTTTTTTTGACGCATTTTCACGCATTTTCTTCCATATAAAGTGTTATTGACAATTTTTTTTCTGTATGGAGAAAATAATACCATTCGCAAAAAAAAGTTATCAAAACTAAACGCGAATTCTTACCCACTTGCAATTTACACTTTATTAATAATTCGAATTTTTTTAATAATTAGAATTTTTCTAAAATTCCTAATAAAAAGTTTGTTGTAAATGTTTGTTGAATTTTGCTACGAAATTTGAAATTTGGACTTATATCGTTTTGGTTAGGTGAGCTGTATTTTTATAAAAAAAATAATAAACATTAAAAAACGAAAGAAAAATAGCCAAAACTGGTCAAAATTTCGTGTCCCTACTATTTTTCACATGACTGTACATAGTAAATTTAATAACCTTCACTAGTGTACAAAGAAATTTGAGATAAGCCAACTAAGTATATAAAAAAATTGCAATTAAGTGAGTATCTATATCTCGAACACAGTTCTACATACTTGAAGGGGAAAATTTTGCATGAGTAATGATGGTCAAATATCGGAGGGCAGATTTTTTCTTAAATTTGTGACTATGTGCTATTTATAACATAATTCATACCATAATATTTAAATACTATATTTGTGAATTCTAATTTAATTTTGTTTCTTTTAAATAATAATTATAATTGCTTTGTGAATTTTCTGATTATTTATTTTATTAATAAAACAAAATTCACTTATTTTAATTAATATTAGGTTTTCTATTAATTTACATAACTTGCGTTGGTAGTTTGCTACAGGTTGAAGAAGCATAGGCAAATTATGGACATGAGACTACAAAACCCATTGCAGCATTGCAATGTACAAATAAACGTTTTCGCTGCTACATTTTGCCGATCACCGCAAACGCAAAAGCAAAAGTAAAAGCAGAAACCACCGAGCGCGCACGAAATACCGCATACACACAAAGCTCACACGTACGCTGTCGATTTGTTTCGTTTTTGCTCCAGAAAAAAATATAGTTCATTTTTGCTCTGACTTATAATATTCGTCGTTTTTGTTCTGAAATTGCCAAATGGTATGATAGGCAATTGACAGAGATGAACAAGTATAAATCTAAATCCCATGAGAAAGCAGTGTTTTCAGGGTACTGGGGTGAATATAATTTAGTGAGAAGCAGATATAAGAAAATGGTAAGGTGTAAAAAAATGTAATACTTAGAGCATAAGGTGGAAATAAATAAGGGTGACAGCCGACTCATGTGGAAATACTTAAAGGAGGTAGTCAATAACACGGAGGTCAAAGAAAATATTGGGGAAGTGATAATAAATAACACCAACTACACACAGCTTTGAAATCGCGGAAAACCTAAATAATTTTTTCGTGGACAGCATTTTGGAAATACATACCAATATGAGTGTGTAAACTATGATTTTTTCGAGCAACGAGCTCCCACAAGTACGCTAAAATTTGAAGAGGTCTCAACGGAAGACATTCTTCAAATTGCCAAAAAATTTAAGCGGAAAATTGGGGGAAACAACAGTACTTTCTGAAGGTGGTATTAAGGACTCTGCTGAATATATGGGATATTTCTATGCCCTACTTATAAATAAGAGTCTGCAGACAGGATCAGTACCGGAAGAATGGAAAATTTCATCAATCTCAGCCTCATTTTCTGTTTGTATTACTACAGCCCCACTTTTCCTCCCCTGTACACTATTAATTTTCAAGCCCGAGGGGTCAACATTTTTGTTCAAATCTTCTTTTGTTTTTCCCACTTCCTGCTTCTCTTTTGGTTGTAGAACTAATGGCTTCTCTTTATTTACTTTCGGCGGCCTATTATCTTTCGCAGTATTACCTTTAAAGAGATCCGCGTAAGTGGCTTTCGCCCGCTGACCTGCTAACGCGTCAGCAGTCACCGATTTCTTTATCTCTTCACAAATTTTTTTGTTCTCATTTTCATTGCGCACTATGGCTTCGCAAAGATCATGGCTTTGCTTTTTTACGCCGTCAGCTATTGACTTAATTTGGTTCACTTCGAGAATACTCGCCTCACAGGTTTTTTGTACTCTTTGCATTGCATCAATGCGTTCCCCAAATTTTTTCTCTATTGATTGCAAGAGAAGTTTAAGCTCTTTCACTTGCATTTTCTGCGACTCCTGGAAGTCATCATTACACTCTTGGATCTTTTGACTATTTTTCTCTATTGTTAAGTTCATATTTCGGAGCACCTCATCGATGTTATGCATGTATGTGTGACATTGATGAAATTTTCCATTCTTCCGGTACTGATCCTGTCTGCAGACTCTTATTTATAAGTAGGGCATAGAAATATCCCATATATTCAGCAGAGTCCTTAATACCACCTTCAGAAAGTACTTNCATATAATCAGCAGAGTCCTTAATAACACCTTCAGAAAGTAGGTTGTTTCCCCCAATTTTCCGCTTAAATTTTTTGGCAATTTGAAGAATGTCTTCCGTTGAGACCTCTTCAAATTTTAGCGTACTTGTGGGAGCTCGTTGCTCGAAAAAATCATAGTTTACACACTCTATATTGGTATGTATTTCCAAAATGCTGTCCACGAAAAAATTATTTAGGTTTTCCGCGATTTCAAAGCTGTGTGTAGTTGGTGTTATTTATTATCACTTCCCCAATATTTTCTTTGACCTCCGTGTTATTGACTACCTCCTTTAAGTATTTCCACATGAGTCGGCTGTCACCCTTATTTATTTCCACCTTATGCTCTAAGTATTACATTTTTTTACACCTTACCATTTTCTTATATCTGCTTCTCACTAAATTATATTCACCCCAGTACCCTGAAAACACTGCTTTCTCATGGGATTTAGATTTATACTTGTTCATCTCTGTCAATTGCCTATCATACCATTTGGCAATTTCAGAACAAAAACGACGAATATTATAAGTCAGAGCAAAAATGAACTATATTTTTTTCTGGAGCAAAAACGAAACAAATCGACAGCGTACGTGTGAGCTTTGTGTGTATGCGGTATTTCGTGCGCGCTCGGTGGTTTCTGCTTTTACTTTTGCTTTTGCGTTTGCGGTGATCGGCAAAATGTAGCAGCGAAAACGTTTATTTGTACATTGCAATGCTGCAATGGGTTTTGTAGTCTCATGTCCATAATTTGCCTATGCTTCTTCAACCTGTAGCAAACTACCAACGCAAGTTATGTAAATTAATAGAAAACCTAATATTAATTAAAATAAGTGAATTTTGTTTTATTAATAAAATAAATAATCAGAAAATTCACAAAGCAATTATAATTATTATTTAAAAGAAACAAAATTAAATTAGAATTCACAAATATAGTATTTAAATATTATGGTATGAATTATGTTATAAATAGCACATAGTCACAAATTTAAGAAAAAATCTGCCCTCCGATATTTGACCATCATTACTCATGCAAAATTTTCCCCTTCAAGTATGTAGAACTGTGTTCGAGATATAGATACTCACTTAATTGCAATTTTTTTATATACTTAGTTGGCTTATCTCAAATTTCTTTGTACACTAGTGAAGGTTATTAAATTTACTATGTACAGTCATGTGAAAAATAGTAGGGACACGAAATTTTGACCAGTTTTGGCTATTTTTCTTTCGTTTTTTAATGTTTATTATTTTTTTTATAAAAATACAGCTCACCTAACCAAAACGATATAAGTCCAAATTTCAAATTTCGTAGCAAAATTCAACAAACATTTACAACAAACTTTTTATTAGGAATTTTAGAAAAATTCTAATTATTAAAAAAATTCGAATTATTAATAAAGTGTAAATTGCAAGTGGGTAAGAATTCGCGTTTAGTTTTGATAACTTTTTTTTGCGAATGGTATTATTTTCTCCATACAGAAAAAAAATTGTCAATAACACTTTATATGGAAGAAAATGCGTGAAAATGCGTCAAAAAAACCAACACGAATTCTTAGCCACTTGAAACTTGAACTTTATTAAGCTAGAATTTAAAGGGCTATAAAACTGCGTATCTAAAAAATTTTAATAAAAAGTTAGTTGTAATTTTTTTTTAAATTTTTCTATAAAGTTTGAAATTTTGATTTATATGGTTAGATAAATAATGAGCTGCATTTTTATAAAAAATAATAAACATTAAAAATGCGACATAAAAATAGCCAAAACTGGTCAAAATGCAGTTTCCCTATTATTTTTCACACGACTGTAGATGATAGCAAATTTAATAATCTTCACTAATGTAATAAGAAATATGAGATTGGCCAACTAACTATATACAAAACTTGAAATTTTTCTTCAGATCTCCAAAAAACGAAGTTTCGAAACACTCGAAAACTTTTCTACTTGAAGGACAAAATTTTGCATGAGTAGGTAATGATGGCCAAATGCCACAGGTCAGAATCTTGTAGACTAGTGTAATTATTCAGTTAGTCTCTTCATCACTTTGGCTTGCGAAACCGTAGTCAACATCCGAACTATTTTCATAGGCCAAATTTTCGTAAAATGACCGACACTCTAAAGGGATGAAGCTCAATAATTGCAAAAGGTCCAAATATTTAGCTTTTGAGATCTTTTTCCCACTCGGAAACAAGTAGGGCAATTCTGCCTCTGCGAAATCTTTTTCTTTCACATTTTTTTTCTTTCAATTTGCAACATGTGTCAAGTTTTCGTTAATAAAAATAAGATGAAACAAATTTTTCCGTTCCTGCAAAATTTTTCTTGCACTCAGCCAATTAATTTTTTGGCCAGTGATGTCTACTTTGCGGTTAATGACAAGCTTTTCTAAATCCTTGGAACTAAAAAAGTCAGATGCTTCCATTTTGTAAACACTATATTTCGGCTCGCACTTTTTTGCTGTTTTTATTATGTCTAACCAGTGATCCGGAGTTGTAACGACGTCTATATTTTTTTTGCACTTTTCTATTAAGCTGAAACATCTGTCGCAACTATTGTAACTATGGCCAGATACGAAAAATTTTTGGCAAATGGTTTTTATTTGAGACGATGCTAAAAAATGTTTAAGCAGTAATGCCACTTTTATGTTGCGATTCTGACCTCAACAAGAATCGGAGTATAATACAATATTCTCAATACCAATAGGGATGTGGTTTTTAAAATGTTTTATTAAGCAAGAACCTATTTCTTGTCCTCTCGAAGCCACACTTTCGTTCCATACATACATGTATCCTATTGAAATAAAGTAAAGTATCATTATTGCTCTATCTACCGGTCAAACATATGTATAGTGATATCAAAGAAATAACTATGGAAGATGGGGGTAAGAGACGTCCCCTATGGTGACAGTTAATTATTATCAATGGGTTGTAATCTTAAATTTTTTCGCTTACTAAACATATACAGTGGTCAAAAAAATTGTGATTTCCCACATATTTGCGAAAAAAAATCAAAAATTTTCTTTTGGCGGACAATGTCAATCTTGTGGCAACAACTTTTTCCACATTTGCAGATTACTTGTGCTATAAATTTTTTTTCCGCAACTATACGACCGCTAACAGTTTTATGCTCTTTGCCACATTCAACACTTTTTTTTTTGCAATATTTTTTTTGCGATGTTCTAATCGCTTTTGTCGTTTTCTGGGAGTAAACGTTACTGTAAATAAGATATAATACTATAATTGCTCTTACCTAGCAAATAAATATAAATATTTACCATGATTTTCATCTTCCATTACTTTAAAATACGTGTTGAATAACGCGGTAAGAAGGCACAAAAAACATAAATACTTCTTTTGTAACTGATTTAACACTGTTTTGGTGGCTTGCTTACAGGTTGGAAAAGCATACGCAAATTATGGACATGAGACTACAAAACCGATTGCAGTATTGCAATGTACAAATAAACGTTTTCGCTGCTACATTTTGCCGATCACCGCAAACGCAAAAGCAAAAGCAGAAACAACCGGACGCGCACGAAATATCGCATACACACAAAGCTCATACGTACGCTGTCGATTTGTTTCGTTTTTGCTCTAGAAAAAAATATAGTTCATTTTTGCTCTGACTTATAATATTCGTCGTTTTTGTTCTGAGCGTGTCATTTGTTCCTCTGCCTTATGCGAGTTATTTTTGAGTAAGTCAACTGCCTCATGGCCCACATAATGCAATGAGTAATATACTCCACCATACCGTCAGCATCGAAAAAATTAAAGTTCGAGAAATCGCACTGCCTTAGTAAAGTTGTTAAGTTCTCAGGGTTNGCATACACACAAAGCTCACACGTACGCTGTCGATTTGTTTCGTTTTTGCTCTAGAAAAAAATATAGTTCATTTTTGCTCTGACTTATAATATTCGTCGTTTTTGTTCTGAGCGTGTCATTTGTTCCTCTGCCTTATGCGAGTTATTTTTGAGTAAGTCAACTGCCTCATGGCCCACATAATGCAATGAGTAATATACTCCACCATACCGTCAGCATCGAAAAAATTAAAGTTCGAGAAATCGCACTGCCTTAGTAAAGTTGTTAAGTTCTCAGGGTTATATCTCTCCCAGGATATTACTTCTGCCTCCTTAGCAAGTGGGTTAAGTTTATTGACATTTAGTCGAAACATTATTGTTTCGTGGTCAGATATTCTATGATCCTCGACCTTTTGGCATATAACTCGGTTATCATTGGAATACAACAAGTCAATACGTGTTTCCGAATGTTCCGTCACCCTCGTATTAAAATTTATCAGCTGTTGCATGGCTTGTTGCAAGAAAACATCATTGAGTTTTCTGCTGTAGGTTGATACTACGTTCATGTTTATGTTAAAATCGCCAATGACAACAGTGTTCACAGAATTTTCTGAGATTTCTGCTAAGATATCCTCCATATATGTAACAAATTCCGCATCACTTGAGCTTGGGGAGTGATAAACCACCCCGACCTGCCACCTGGTATCACAGTGTGTAAGTTGAATAACTATACAGCAAACATTTTTGTCTAAAGCCTTGTTAGTTATTCTTTTAAAACCGAGCGTGTTTCGAACGAGTATTATCACTCCCCCTGTGTGTCTACTGTGTGAGTCGCAGCGTATCATCTGATACGCCGGGAACATTATTTCCGTATCCTCTATGTCATCAGTTAGGCATGTTTCGGAACACAAAAGTAGATCCGGGTCGGTAAAATCTATAAGTATTTCTAGCTCAACTTTATTAGCCACTAAACTCTGTATATTGAGATATACGCATTGCAAATATTTGGGTAGCGCTTTCTTTACACCTGGGTGAGACGTAAACTCAACGCTAGGGTCCCCACAAACTTGCTGTAATTGTTAGTAATTTACAGTATTTCTTTTATGCTCGAGCTTTTTCTGGTATACAGGACACTGTCGGTTAAATGTCATATGATTTTCATCAAGCCCTAAGTTAAATTTTTTATTAGCACGAATGCAGTTTATGCATTTGTTTAATGTTTCCTTAGAACATTCCACAGTTTTGTGGTTATCTAGGCACTTGAAACATACCTCATCGGCTTTACATTTCGCAGCTATGTGGTTAAATCCCTTGCATTTGAAACAGAAAGTAACATCCATTCCATCTTTGACTCTACATTTTTCCCAACCTATGTTTATTTTTTCGCTTGCCAGCACGGCTGCAAAGGCATCTACATCTGTTTCTACTAACGCATTATAATGTTTTGCATTTCCTCTTTTTGTTTCAAAACATTTCAAAATTTTGAAATTACCATTTTTGAAGCATTCATTCTGTTTTTTTATCATATCCCTGAGCTGCTCATTCTCATGTTTAAAGCTCATTCTATATACCATGAACCTTGGCTTGGCTACGTTTGGGATTTTTATTTCATATCTATCACTCATTTTAGTCTCTATTGCCTTTTTGATTTTTTCACGCTCAGCCTCATTTTCTGTTTGTATTACTACAGCCCCACTTTTCCTCCCCTGTACACTATTAATTTTCAAGCCCGAGGGGTCAACATTTTTGTTCAAATCTTCTTTTGTTTTTCCCACTTCCTGCTTCTCTTTTGGTTGTATAACTAATGGCTTCTCTTTATTTACTTTGGGCGGCCTATTATCTTTCGCAGTGTTACCTTTAAAGAGATCCGCGTAAGTGGCTTTCGCCCTCTGACCTGCTAACGCGTCAGCAGTCACCGATTTCTTTATCTCTTCACAAATTTTTTCGTTCTCATTTTCATTGCGCACTATGGCTTCGCAAAGATCATGGCTTTGCTTTTTTACGCCGTCAGCTATTGACTTAATTTGGTTCATTTCGAGAATACTCGCCTCACAGGTTTTTTGTACTCTTTGCATGGCATCAATGCGTTCCCCAAATTTTTTCTCTATTGATTGCAAGAGAAGTTTAAGCTCTTTCACTTGCATTTTTTGCGACTCCTGGAAGTCATCATTACACTCTTGGATCTTTTGACTATTTTTCTCTATTGTTAAGTTCATATTTCGGAGCACCTCATCGATGTTATGCATGTATGTGTGACATTGGTTACACATAAAGCGCACAAAGTTGTTTTCTTTGAGTACATTCGCACTGTACTCATCCAATTCAGAGCATTTTTTTGCCCAGTGCCAC
>NW_016157842.1:152274-156424 GCF_001687245.7 Rhagoletis zephyria | reverse complement strand
CGGTTTTTCGCTTGAAAAATGTTAAATATTCATTTGCACAAGACATTTTTATATACAAGACATTTTTATAAAACACTTAGTAACCATAATAGACATCACTGGGGCGGCAGCCCCAGGTTTACCACACTGAAAGGGAATTTTAGTTACCTCATCCTTTCCCAAAAGGAGAATTCTATTTGGTAAGGGTTATAATCCCTAAGTGCGGCCGAAGGCCGCCTACACAGAAAGGTGTTCAGCTCCGCTTCTTCGGCAATACAGAAAGGAGAATTCTACTTTGTAAGGGTTATGATCCCTAAGCGCGGCCGAAGGCCGCCTACGCAGAAAGACGTTCTGGGCAAAAGAAACTATATCACCCACACTTGTAACTTGCTTGTAAATGCTTTCAATTTTTTTTATCACTGAATTCTTAAACCTCAAAAGTAGATCATAATAAAATATGTATATCGAATTAAAGGTAAGAGCTTGCACTTTCTACATTGATTATGCACTTTTTTCTAAAAATAGTTATTTTATGAAAAACTTATAACATTTTATTTGTTTTTTAACATTTTTGGCTTAAATAGATAAGCAAGCAAACACATTTTATATATCAACTTAAAGATAGATTAATTGTCTTTATTTTGGTATTATTACTTTTTTAATCGGTTACGTAGTTTAGAAAATATTAATATTTTAAAATATCGCAAACATTTTCTTTAACATTTTATATCTTCATTACTTTTTGATTGCGGCAAATAATATTTATATAGTTAAAATCAGCGTACAAAACACTATCGGTCTGCATTTTTAGTTGTCCCATTGCTGAACGGTTGGTTATCTTGATGTGTTCCGAAAGGTATTCTCTGCAAAAGAGAGAAGAGAAGAACAGAAAGAGAATTCTACTTCGTGAGGTTTATAATGCCTAAGTGCGGCCGAAGGCCGCCTACGCAGAAAGGTGTTCTCTGCGAAAGGTGTTCAGCCCGCCTTCTTTCGCCTGATAACCAGTTTCGGATAATTTATTTTATTTAAAAACCCCACAGATTCTGTTAGTTGGGTTATATTCCACTTCAAACTGCTCAATTTCCCCCGGTAAATGCCGTTTTTCGCCCCTTTTCTAGCGGTTTCCTGGGGATCTGTGGCAGGCCCCGAAGGGGGTGAGCGACTTTTCGTAAAGTGGTGGCAGTCCCCTTTCAAATGAGGGGCTAGGCCCCTCCCCCTTCGCCCCCACCCCAAAAAACAACCGGCAAATAACTAAAGATTTCCCGATTGTAAAATAGCTGCAGTGCTGCCACTGTATTAGCGTTTCGTAATAATTAATTTTTCCTTACAAGGTGTTTGCAGTGTCGAAGTGGTAAATTCCACTTCGTTAAATTAACAGGCGTACCTGTTACGCGTGGAGCCCTGGTGCTCCGCCTGCTTGCATGGAACCCTAGTGCTCCCTCAATGCTGCCGTAATAGGCTCTGCTGCAGTATTTCACGCGGAGCCCTGGTGCTCCGCCGGCTCTGTTGCCGGCCAACGCTGGTAGCCAGCAATCCGCCAAAAATATTAAGATTTAAATAAAATACGCCTTTCGTTTTACAATGCGCGTAAAGAGTGACGCTAATTTATTTTTCAAGTGCAATCTTAAACCTAGCTGCTATTGTTCAATACAACAGAGTTGCATTTTCAATATCGTAACTTTATTTGTCAATGTTATTGTGGCTTATAAACATTTTATTTTTAATATTTTTACTGAGCTTTGTACCACGGTTGTTTATTAGGAAAAATTGAAAAAGCAACAAAGTCTAAGCGGTAGAAGTTATAGCAGCTATTTTCGGAGATCACCACATCTCATCAGACTTCTTTTTTCTAGACTTCAGCAGGGATCGAACCTGCGTAATCGATGTTCAAAGTCAGAAGCGTCACTGAGCTATGTACATCCCGTAAACCCTTGTTGCTAATTCATTTTCCTTATTCAACCAACTACTATTAAGTGCAGCTGATTTGCCGCTGTTTAAACTCGACAGCGTGGTTGTTGTTTTCAATTCTATACATCCATTTGCTTATTTGCTTTTTTGTATAGTTTCAGGCAGGTTCTTCCTAAACTATGTATTTGTCAATGTTATTGTGGCTTATTAACATTTTATTTTTAATATTTTTATTGAGCTTTGTACCACGACTGTTTATTTGGAAAAATTGAAAAAGCAACAAAGCCTAAGCGGTAGAAGTTAGTGAAAAGAAGGTAATGATGGCAAAAAAAAATTAATAATCGATTAATCGGTTAATTGATTGATCGAAAGCATTCGATTAATAATTGCAATTAATCGCAAGAAATTAACCGATTAATCGGTCATTTCGATTAAAATCGAAAATTAATAAACACCATTTATAAGTTATAAAAACTGACTGTCAACTGACTGTGTCAAGATTATAGCGCACGACAAGATTTTTTTGTTATTTAATTTTAGTTATTTTTTCCTGAATATGGCTTATTCTTTAGCAAAAAACGTTTAAATATAAATATATGAAACTTGTGCAATATTAAAAAAAATAAACAAAAAATTACAGCTTTTTAATTACATTTCTTAGAAAGATTTTCGGTATGCAGCTTTGTAGCCCATTAAATTTTTGTATGAAAAATTCCAAGACTGAAGTATCTGGCACTTGCCGCTGATTTTTGGTATTTTTCTGTTTGGTAATGGTGTTGCTTATTTTCTTCCATATAAAAAAGAAGAAAATGCGCAAAACCGAATTCGGAAGATAAATCGAAAATACGTGCATACCTGGGCTGTGATTTTTTAGTAGCTCTTTAGGTTAAGCTTGTGTTGCGGTTTTTGGTAAAAATATCAATTAAAAAATTTGCAGAATACGAGATTGTAAAAAACATCCCAGCTTATTTTGATTCATACATTATTGTGTGAGTAAATTGGTAAATTTTTGATGGTTTCTTTTCGATTATTTTGAATAATTAATCGGTTAATCGCTCGATTAATCGAAAGAAAAATTTCGATACAATTAAATCGTTAACCAAATGAAAATAACCGATTATAATCGGTTATTCGATTAATCGTGCCATCACTAGTTATAGCAGCTATTTCGGAGATCACCACATCTCTTCATCAGACTTCCTTTTTTTAGACTTCAGTAGGCATCGAACCTGCGTAATCGATGTTCAAAGTCAGAAGCGTTAACCACTGAGCTATGTACATCCCGTAAACCCTTGTTGCTAATTCATTTTCCTTATTCAACTTGATAGTAGTTGGTTGAATAAGGAAAGTGAATTAGAAACAAGAGTTTACGGGATGTACATAGCTCAGGGGTTAACGCTTCTGACTTTGAACATCGACTACGCAGGTTCGATCCCTGCTGAAGTCTAGAAAAAGGAAGTCTGACGAAGAGATGTGGTGATCTCCGAAATAGCTGCTATAACTTCTACCGCTTAGGCTTTGTTGCTTTTTCAATTTTTCCAAATAAACAATCGTGGTACAAAGCTCAATAAAAATATTAAAAACAAAATGTTAATAAGCCACAATAACATTGACAAATATTTAGTTTAGGAAGAACCTGCCTGAAACTATACAAAAAAGCAAATAAGCAAATTAATATATAGAATTGAAAACAACAACCACGCTGTCGAGTTTAAATAGCGGCAAATGAGCTGCACTTGATAGTAGTTGGTTGAATAAGGAAAATGAATTAGCAACAAGAGTTTACGGGAAGTACATAGCTCAGTGGTTAACGCTTCTGACTTTGAACATCGATTACGCAGGTTCGATCCCTGCTGAAGTCTAGAAAAAAGAAGTCTGATGAAGAGATGTGGTGATCTCCGAAATAGCTGCTATAACTTCTACCGCTTAGGCTTTGTTGCTTTTTCAATTTTTCCAAATAAACAATCGTGGTACAAAGCTCAATAAAAATATTAAAAATAAAATGTTAATAAGCCACAATAACATTGACAAATACATAGTTTAGGAAGAACCTGCCTGAAACTATACAAAAAAGCAAATAAGCAAATTAATGTATAGAATTGACAACAACAACCACGCTGTCGAGTTTAAATAGCGGCAAATCAGCTGCACTTGATAGTAGTTGGTTGAATAAGGAAAATGAATTAGCAACAAGAGTTTACGGGATGTACATAGCTCAGTGGTTAACGCTTCTGACTTTGAACATCGAATTCGCAGGTTCGAT
>NW_016157842.1:149881-152249 GCF_001687245.7 Rhagoletis zephyria | reverse complement strand
CCAAGGCTCCACTCGGATTGGTTACCGCATCTCGCACATGGGTTGCTCACGTTGCCCAGAGTGCGCGAACGAGGACGCAAGAGTCGGGATTGAGTATAGCCATGCAACTGTAACTGCATACCCAGCGCAATGACTATACCCCATTGCACTCCAAAACATAACATAGAAACATAGAAAACATTAGTTTGAAAAATTTGCAATTCAGCTTTTAATACTTATAAAATTCGATGTGTGTTTTACTTAGTATTTGGTTTTGCTTATATGTATAAAAGACTTATGCATATATTTATTTATTTATTTATTTATTAACGCCAATCGGCTTTATACATACAAAAAGAGAGAAAAAGTGAAGTGAACATAAAGTAGCATAACATTGGTATAATAAAATAACAAATTGCATGGTAATAAGTAGGAACCAACTAACAACATACTGCTCTCTTAATTAAGTACAAGAACGAATTGGGTGTAACTCCGAAGAAGTCTACTGCAGAACAGTGTTCGTTGACCAACTTGGCTACCCTATTACAGGGATCATTAATGACGTAGTTTTTTGATGATTTCGTCGTGAGGAGTAGACGATTCTTTCTCAGGCGTGTATAGGGGCAGACTTTACTAAATTTTTCAAGTACCTCCGGAGAATCAATGAACCCATTGAACACTTTGAAGAAGAATGATAGGTGGGATATCTGTCTTCGGCAAGTCAAACTCTTTAAGTTGAAGCGTTCCATGACTGCATTAGCGTTAGTTTCTCGGCCGTTGCGACGTTCGAAGGCAGATACAAATTTACAGAACTTGTATTGGATATTTACAATTCTGTTTACAAGCGTATCAGTATATGGAGACCATACAACTGAGCAGTATTCCAGTGATGGCCGTACTAGCGTTGAGTACAAGTTAATCAGTGTATCTGTATTGCTGAAATCTTTGCTCGATCTAATGATAAAGCTCATTGTCCGATAGGCTTTTAGAATTATACGTATGTGTACAACTTTTTGAACATTTTGTTTGTATATAATTCAAAATTTGATTCTAAACATTTTAATGCAATAAAAAGTTTTAATTAATTTACTTTATGTATTCTGTTTTTGTGTACTGTTTTTTCTTTTTTTCTGATTTTGTCGAAAATTGTTACGTTGACTCCGTCAATATTTGTTATGACGTATGGACTTTCATATATGTTTGCATGTTTATCGCGTGGTTCCTTTTGAACTATCATTTAAATTAACTATTAACGGACGCGGTCTTGTTATATACCGTTTGGTTTAGAATTTTATGTTTGTTAATAAGTTCTTTTGCAAGCGTGTGTGATTTTTGCATTCTGTATTTGATTTCTTTCGAATAATTATCAATGTTATATATCGGATCAATTTTTACATTTTGTAATTCGGTTGGTAAAATTGCTATTCTACCGAATATTAATTCAAATGGTGAAAGTTTGTTATCAAATACAGAACTTGTTGTTGTGTTGTGCAAAAATGTGAAGTATTTCAAATAAACGTCCCAAACGGACCAAGTTTCATTTAAATACGCGCGTAAATATTCATTAAAGACACGGTGGCTTCGTTTAATTGTACCAACGGTTTCATGGTGATGTGCTGTCGAGAAATTGTGCTGGATTTTTAAAAGTTTGGTTAATTCGGAAAAAAGTTCGTTTTTAAACTCGGTGCCCAAATCGGATTTTATAGTGTTCATAATGCCGTATGTTAAAGCAAAGCTTTCAAAAATTGCAGAAGCTACTGTTTTTGCGCTTTTATCCGGTGTGGCTATTGTTACTAAATATTTGCTTAAGTCGCATATAATGGTTACTGCGAACCTATTGCCATTAATGGACTCAGGCAAGGGTCTATTACCACAACATCGAAGGGTTTGCATGGCGTTTGGGTTAGTACTAAATTCTCTTTAGTTTTGGGTTTTACTTTATTTAATAAACATTTCTCACAGCTTTTTACGAATTTAGCAATATCGCGTGTCATATTTTTCCAATAGTATTTTGTATGTAATTTTGCAGTTTTCGCAATGTCCGCCTGATATCGGGTCGTTATGGTAAATTGTCATGAGTTGAAGTTTCTTGTTGCCTTCAGTTATTGTTTCCACAAGGTCTGTTAGTATAATTTGTAAAGATTTTAAAACTTTGTTTCCACTAATTTTTAAGTCTGTAATCGAAAATTGTTCAAAGAATGAATAATTTTTTTGCCATTCAATTTCTTTAATGTTGTGATTGCCGGCTTGGTGTTGAAGCGTCAAAAGTAGCTCATCTAAATTCGATATTTTGTTAACAACCTCAAAATTAATTAGCTCGAGTTTTCTATGTTTTAAATGCGCATATATTTTAATACTTGAAAGTTCATCATTTTTATTTATTTATTTA
>NW_016157842.1:137006-149403 GCF_001687245.7 Rhagoletis zephyria | reverse complement strand
GTAGTTAGCGTATTTGAAAGAATATCGCCGACCTTTCGGCTTTCTAGTTTCAGGACGATAACATGAATCGTAGGATGGTGCCAAGGACAACTTAAGTGGTGGGTGATAAGGGTCTATAGGTATAACTAAAGGATCGCCGCGTATTATAGTGTATTTAGCAGTATCATCAATAAACGCTAAATCAAGACATTTACCTAAGCTGTTGATAACCGAATTAATCTGATATAGACCAGGATCGGCAAGTTCGTTAAGAAATTGGTTAAGTACATCCCGAGAAGAGTTTGGCACCAGAATTCCATCCACCGAATCCCAGGAAACACACGCTAGATTGAAATCACCCAACACAACAATCGAATCGGAGGGCTTGACCATGGAAAATAAAGAGAGCAATAATGAAGAATGTTTGAAGTAAACTGAAGGGTTAGAGTTTGGAGTTTATCGTAAGTAAATTTTGTTTTTATCCGTGGAATGTTTTTTGAAAAATTGTAAGAAAATTTGTCGAAAACTTGTACTGTGGAGTTATTTGTGTGATTTTGTTCGTACTGTAGTTGCATTTCAACGTTTTGTTTTGTCATCGATCGAGTTTTAACTGCTAAAATATGTTTCGTGGTGTCTTTAAGTTCGTCAATTGTGATTCGTGATAGTGCATCCGCACCAACGTTTGTTTTGCCTTTACATATTGTAGTGTAAAATTGTATTCCGAAAGTTCCAGTCTTATTCGCGAGAGTTTTGACGACGGGTCTTTCATATTAAAAAGGTAAACTAATGGTCGGTGATCAGATTTTACAGTAAAGTGTGTGCCATAAACGTATTATCGAAATTGCTTGATTGCGAAATATATTGCTAGAAGTTCAAGTTCGATAATTGCCCTCTTTTGTTCTTTTTTATTGAAAGCCTTAGAAGCAAAACAAATTGGTAGGTCGTTGCCGTTGTGGTTTTGGCTTAAAATTGCACCGCATCCGGTTTTAGATGCGTCGACTGTAATTATGAATTCTTTGCTAAAGTCAGGATACTGTAAAAATTTAGAAGACATTAAAGAAGATTCAAGTTTTTCAAAAGCTTGCTGACACGAGTTATCCCATTTAAATTCTACATTTTTCCTGCTCAAACGATTTAAGGGTGTTGCCAGAGAAGCAAAGTCAGGTATACACCTATAATAGTTTGCAAACGCCACGAACCTTCGCACTGCGTCTTTATCGCATGGCTTTGTGTACTTTTTAATGGATTTTATTTTTGTATTCGTATGTAGAATTGTATTTGTATGTAGAAAATTACATTTATTTGGGTTAAGTCGCAAGTGGAACTTTCTGCAAGTTTCGACCACTCTAGATTTTTGAAATGGTGTGCCTCACTGCATCTAATAACTATTACATCGTCGACATACATAAAAGCTTGATTAGGATACCGGAAAATGCTATAGACATCATTCTTGAAAACGAGTTAGGTGCTACATTAAGGCCAAAAGGCAAGACCTTCCAACGGAAAGTTCCGCGATCAGTGCTAAAAGATGTATTATCTCTAGAAGTTTTATGTAACGGAATTTAGCGAAAACCAGAATACATGTCCAGAGTCGGAAAATATTTTGCTCTTCCAAGGTTATCTAAATTGTCGTCTTTACGTGCTAACGGGAATTTGTCTGCAATTAGTTTTTTGTTTACTGCTCTAAAGTCTACGCACATACGGTACGATTTTTGACCTGTTGGATATTTTTTCGGCACTAAAATTAAAGGACTGTTATAGTTGGAGTAGCTTTCCTCGATCAAATTGTTTCGCAATAAATTATCGACTTGTTTGTTTATTTCTTCGCGTTGTGAATATGGCAATCTGTAGCTTTTTAGGTAAACTGGAGTTTTGTCTGTCAGTCTAAATTTTTGTTCGTAAAAGTTGTTCAGAGTCATAAGGTCGGATTTTAAGGCAAATACGTCGGAATATTTTGAGCAAAGATCAAGCAACTTATTTTTAGCATAGTTGGGTACTTGTTTTTCTAAAATCGATTTTAGGTCTTCTATGCGTTTCGGATCAGATGTGGTTTCGTTAATTTTATAAACGTTGAAGTTTGTTATGTCTTCGGTTTGAGTATTGAAATTTCTTATGTATTTTACTTCGTCAGTAGTGTTTATTAGTTTTAGTATCGGGTTTTTCGTGTCAACGATACATTTCGCTGTAAAAACACCGCTACAAACTTCCTGAGCGTCTACAAAAACAGGGTTTTTGGATTTACCCAAATTAAATAACCGAAAAACTTCGCATCTAGGTGGAATTACTAAGCTGTCGGTAGTAGTACCGTGCAAAATTGAAACGCTGATCCTTTCTGTCCCCAAACCAATGGTTATGCTATCGTTTGCATAGTTGATTATGCATTTGTTTATTTTTAAAGAATAAGAAGGAATGTTAAAGCTGTCATTTACAACGTGAAGAGTGTGCGGAATGAAAATGTCTGATACTACCAAATTTGTATTTATTGTGCCCAAGGTTTGGACGGTTTCTGTTGTTACGCCCGTGATATTAATCATGTTATTGCTGTTTATTGCGGATTTGCTTGTTAGGCTGGAAAAGTTTATAAGGGAAATGTCTGCTTGAGAGTCTTCTAAAAAAGTGCATTGTTTGTGAGAAACACTACAATTTATTTCAATGAAATCGGTATAGTTGAGATTAGGCAGTAAATGGATTTTTCTTCTGTAAAAGTTGTTAATTGTTCAAGTCTAGCTCCCCCAGTGTTCGCGCCTGAGGGGCCTCGGCGTTTAAAGTCCGAACTTTGGCAGAATTTCGTGTATTTGAACGCTTATGATTGCTATTTCTACTGCTTGAAGCCTGACTGTTGTTACTGTTATTGTAGTTATTTCGTCTATTACTGAAACTATTATTCCTATTCTGATTGTTGTTTCGATAGCTAGTATTACCGCTGTGCCTATTTGAATTGCCGTTAAACCTGAAATTGTTATTGTGATATCTGTAGTTATTGCTGCCTCTATAACTTCCTCGAAAATTAGTTGTTCGTATGGGACGTGACCTAAAAGCCAACACCTGCCGCTCTTTTACTATATTGTCGAGCTCCACAATAATTTTCGCTACATATTTCGAGTCGCTGAAGGTTGACGATGCTAGTATCGACTTTACCATATCTGAACGGCTGTTGAGCCTACAAACATTTATTGTTTGCTCGACTGCCATCTTATGAGCTTTCGCTTGTGTCATCCCTTCAATAATAAGTGAACGCTCTAGAGCATCTGCGAGCTACTCAGAAGCTAATTGTTGTTATGCACTTTTAAAGCTGCAATTTTACCAGCGACAACTTTCGAGTTATCTGGTTTTATTTTGCTAGACAGCGCTTCTTTAATTTGACTAACTGAGCTTATTTGCGTTGGTAGGGACTCGCGAGCTTTACCTTCAAGTTTGGATTTCAAAAATGCAATAAATGTTGTAGTGAGGCTTTCATCTGACAATTCTTCAATAAGGGTAATTTTATCAGTAAAAGAGGCAAGTGATAGCGGGTCACCATTATAATTTTCCCTTATAATCGAGGCGCATAAACTTATAAATGATTTCTTTTGCTAGTGCTTACATAAGGAGGGTCGTCGAATCCCAAAAAATCTTCGAAAAAAGACAAGGAACGACTTTTTTTAATACTATAAACTTCAAGGGTGCCAGTAGAACGTGCGTCAGCAAATTCTTCGTGGGAATCTGCGTCCGAATACAAAACGTTTTCTGTAATTAATTCGTCAAAATCTTCTGGTACTTTTATTTTGCAACCAATTTTACAAAAACACTTCAGTATCTTTTCTCTACACCGCGATAAACTTTCAATTAATGACTTTGGCTTAACCCTTTGTTTGAAATGCGAATTTACTATTATTAAAATGTTGCTATAACTTTTTATTAAAGATTCTTTATATTCCTCTAGCTTGCCCTCTTTTGTTGAGATAGGACGACTTTGTAACACACGTTTTGTAACTTTTGCAAAATCAGTACGCAAATATTCAAATGCAGTATCAAAATCTGGCATTTGACCAACCCGGCATACATGTTTAAAAAAAGTCGATTTATTTAAATTATGGCAAAAAGATGTTGGATTTTGTATAAAGTTGCGTATAGGCACAGTACAATTTTCACAGATGGTATTCAATCGCAATTAATTTTTGTTTTTGAAAAAAAAGTTGTAACCGTGGTAATCTGATAGCACGGCCTGGTTTATAAGAAAAACATGTATCGATGATTTTGATTTTATATAAAATTTAAAAAAAGTTTCCAGCACTCACTCAGCGAAGCACAGAGGAAAAAAACGTTTGTCTGATGATATCAAAATTTTGAATTAAATGTTTTGAAAAAGTTTTCGTTAACCTCTTTGCAAGACACTTTATTAAAAATTTTAAAATTGTAATTTAATTTTAAGAAAAGTTGCGTGACAACATTTTACGCGCTAGTGTAATTAAAAAATGTAAGAAAAATCATGTATGAAGGTCAGAAAACTTTAAGTTATAAAACACTTGAAAAAAGGAAAGTTGGTTTGTACCAATAATTTGCACACGACTGTAGTTCAGAAATTCCATTAGAAACAGTAACACAAGTGTGTACATATATATATGATAAAGTATATATATTGACAATTTTAATTATATAACTGCATGAAAGTAAGTATAAGGATAAACTTTTTTTTTGTATTCAAATATTAGTACATGGTAAAGTGTAAAGTACATATGTATACCATCAGGTCCCTCGAAGTCGCCTTCCTGCGTACCCTTGCTCGTATTGCTTGCCATGTATAGCTGTGTTGCCATGTGAATATGTGTTGTCCTAGTTGTAGCTGTTGTTGTTCGTTCCCACGCTGCTATCGCACCCTGCTCAGCGATATGTATATATATGTTGTTCGTTTTTATATGTGAGTTGCTAGGTGGCGTGGTGTTACTGTTCAATGCCAACGGTATACGTATGAATATTTTATAACGGCGTTGCGGTTTTTGGTATTTTTTAGTGGCGTGGTTTTTATGCGCCGTTAGGAAACGGGTGTATATTTTTCGTCGAAGTGGTACAGTCACGCATTAAAACGTATGTTCTTTTGGGATTTTTTTTCGGCTTTTACGCTCACGTTAGTTTTTATATAGTTTTAAACGTTTTTCACCTATTTTTTTGCTGTACCACTGTTACTGTTTTTTTTTTTCACCAACAAAATACCACTTTCACCACTAGCAACTTCACTCGTTGATTTTCGTATTTAATTTTCCACAGTCACAGCATGCCATTACTTGTGTGTTTTAAAGTCTCGTTTTTTTTGTTTCTAAAAATTTGGTACCACCGCTTTTTTAAATTTTTTTTTGTTTAAAAGTTAAATTTGGTTTTTAAGCCATTGTTGCTTGTAGAGTTTGTAAAATTTTGGTACCACCGCTTTTCTTTTTGTAGTTTGGTATTTTTTAATTTTTTTTTGTGGTTTTTTGAAAGTTTTTTAAAATTTTTTTTTGTAATAATTTTCGTTTTGTTTTAACTTGACCGTCGCCGCTTGTTTCCTTTCTTTTTAGTGTGAGTTCATTTTCTTTTTGTGTATCGTGTCACATCTTTCTGTTAATTAAAGAAATTTTTCTTGTATTTTTTTAGGTTTTATAATTTTTTTGAATTGTTTTCGAATGTCGAAGTGGTAAATTCCACTTCGTTAAATTAACAGGAGTACCTGTTACGCGTGGAGCCCTGGTGCTCCGCCGGCTCTGGTGCCGGCCAACGCTCGCTTGCATGGAGCCCTAGCGCTCCCTCGATGCTGCCGTAATAGGCAGTGCTGCTGCCTTGAAAATTACTGGCGCTGCAGCTCTGCTGCAGTATTTAACGCGGAGCCCTGGTGCTCCGCCGGCTCTGTTGCCCGCCAACGCTGGTAGCCAGCAATCCCCCAAAAATATTAAGATTTAAATAAAATTAGTGATAGAACAATACGAGTACCGAGTACAGAATATCGATACTTTTCATGAGTACTGAATAGTATCGAGAACTCGATACTTTTTCACAAGTACTGAGTAAATATCGCGATTGCCGAAAAGTATCGACGGGTTAAGAACTTTTTTGAGTAAATTTTTTTTTTAATTACGCAATAAATGTTGTGGCAGACTTTCGAATATTAACTTCAATATCCAATATGAAGGTTATGAAAATTAACATAAAGCTCTTTACTTCATGCCAGAAGCATGAATGTGCAAATTTATCAGTTTTGAGTTATTGGGTTGACTTGGTTAATCTGTTGACTTTCTATGTTATACCAAAACCCAGAATACCATGCGTACACGAAAAGTAAATATTTTTCAATTTCAATCGTATAAATGTAGAGCTAATAGCAAAAAAAAACTTCAAACTTGATTTCCCAAAATTTTCATTTTTACTTATTCATGTTTATGGCATACGGGCGACGATATGTATACTCCCATACTAATAATTAATACATATTTTATTCTAGTGAGCTACTGGTAATTGACACAGCTATGAAATTTTTACACAACCTGGAATAAAATGTAGCGGTCATTTCAACATTGGCTTCGGGTAAAAATGTTTAAATAATTGAAAAACGAATATCTTGCCTCCCCTTTGGTAATGAATGGTGAAAGAGGATGGTCTTTCGACTCGACAACTTTGCCACTCTCCTGCATAAAGCAGCCGTCGTTAACCCATGTATTCTGCCTTCGTTGTGAAATCCAGCCCATTCTTGAAGAACATTTTTATGAAATAGAGCTTATCTTTCCAATAGAGATTGGGCTTCACCACATTTGCTTTTCGTCTTCTACATTTGCATTTCATTTTCAAAGTACAGTTATTTATAAATACATGTACGCGTCAAACAATTATAAAATATTTGTTTTTAAAAACTTGGAAATAAGCTTTTTGCTATAAACATTTAATTTACGCATCTAAACCTAATTTATCGGAAGTGTATTCCAAAAACTCCTTTAGGTCAGATTAAAACTATTAAGAGCAGTGACTATTCAATTTACAAATAGGAAGAGGTGAAAAAAGCAATCTGATTTTTGTTTACTTTTTACGTTTGCTTTGAGAATACTTGGAAGTACGAGTATTATCGATACTTTTTTGCAAATTTGAGTACTGGCATCGATACTTTTTTAGAGTATTCTATATGAGTACTAGTATTGATACTTTTTTAAAAAGTTCTATCACTAAATAAAATACGTCTTTTCGTTTTAAAATGCGCGTAAAGAGTGACGCTAATTTATTTTTCAAGTTCAATCTTACCGGCCGTCTTCACGTGCTGGAAAATCTCGTTTGCGTGACGACGCATGCGGNAGTGCTGCTGCCTTGAAAATTACTGGCGCTGCAGCTCTGCTGCAGTATTTAACGCGGAGCCCTGGTGCTCCGCCGGCTCTGTTGCCCGCCAACGCTGGTAGCCAGCAATCCCCCAAAAATATTAAGATTTAAATAAAATTAGTGATAGAACAATACGAGTACCGAGTACAGAATATCGATACTTTTCATGAGTACTGAATAGTATCGAGAACTCGATACTTTTTCACAAGTACTGAGTAAATATCGCGATTGCCGAAAAGTATCGACGGGTTAAGAACTTTTTTGAGTAAATTTTTTTTTTAATTACGCAATAAATGTTGTGGCAGACTTTCGAATATTAACTTCAATATCCAATATGAAGGTTATGAAAATTAACATAAAGCTCTTTACTTCATGCCAGAAGCATGAATGTGCAAATTTATCAGTTTTGAGTTATTGGGTTGACTTGGTTAATCTGTTGACTTTCTATGTTATACCAAAACCCAGAATACCATGCGTACACGAAAAGTAAATATTTTTCAATTTCAATCGTATAAATGTAGAGCTAATAGCAAAAAAAAACTTCAAACTTGATTTCCCAAAATTTTCATTTTTACTTATTCATGTTTATGGCATACGGGCGACGATATGTATACTCCCATACTAATAATTAATACATATTTTATTCTAGTGAGCTACTGGTAATTGACACAGCTATGAAATTTTTACACAACCTGGAATAAAATGTAGCGGTCATTTCAACATTGGCTTCGGGTAAAAATGTTTAAATAATTGAAAAACGAATATCTTGCCTCCCCTTTGGTAATGAATGGTGAAAGAGGATGGTCTTTCGACTCGACAACTTTGCCACTCTCCTGCATAAAGCAGCCGTCGTTAACCCATGTATTCTGCCTTCGTTGTGAAATCCAGCCCATTCTTGAAGAACATTTTTATGAAATAGAGCTTATCTTTCCAATAGAGATTGGGCTTCACCACATTTGCTTTTCGTCTTCTACATTTGCATTTCATTTTCAAAGTACAGTTATTTATAAATACATGTACGCGTCAAACAATTATAAAATATTTGTTTTTAAAAACTTGGAAATAAGCTTTTTGCTATAAACATTTAATTTACGCATCTAAACCTAATTTATCGGAAGTGTATTCCAAAAACTCCTTTAGGTCAGATTAAAACTATTAAGAGCAGTGACTATTCAATTTACAAATAGGAAGAGGTGAAAAAAGCAATCTGATTTTTGTTTACTTTTTACGTTTGCTTTGAGAATACTTGGAAGTACGAGTATTATCGATACTTTTTTGCAAATTTGAGTACTGGCATCGATACTTTTTTAGAGTATTCTATATGAGTACTAGTATTGATACTTTTTTAAAAAGTTCTATCACTAAATAAAATACGTCTTTTCGTTTTAAAATGCGCGTAAAGAGTGACGCTAATTTATTTTTCAAGTTCAATCTTACCGGCCGTCTTCACGTGCTGGAAAATCTCGTTTGCGTGACGACGCATGCGGGAAACCGCACGTGTAGACCGCAAAAAGTACGAAGCATGCTTTTTCTCGCATACCGAGCGGTATGCGAGCTCTCGCTTGCTTTCAACTGTCATTTTTGTTGTTTTACAGCTATGTTCTCATTTCGCAGAATTCTTCAGACTAGCAATATCGTTCATTTTGGAGCAAATACAAATTTGAGGCAGCCATTTTTCATTTGAAAATAGAATACATCTCTTTATGCAGATTTTCTAATTTTCTCAAACTTTTAAGAGCCTGCAAGGCTTGAACCTTCTTGTTTGGCGACATTTTACAAATGGAAAGNAATACATGTACGCGTCAAACAATTATAAAATATTTGTTTTTAAAAACTTGGAAATAAGCTTTTTGCTATAAACATTTAATTTACGCATCTAAACCTAATTTATCGGAAGTGTATTCCAAAAACTCCTTTAGGTCAGATTAAAACTATTAAGAGCAGTGACTATTCAATTTACAAATAGGAAGAGGTGAAAAAAGCAATCTGATTTTTGTTTACTTTTTACGTTTGCTTTGAGAATACTTGGAAGTACGAGTATTATCGATACTTTTTTGCAAATTTGAGTACTGGCATCGATACTTTTTTAGAGTATTCTATATGAGTACTAGTATTGATACTTTTTTAAAAAGTTCTATCACTAAATAAAATACGTCTTTTCGTTTTAAAATGCGCGTAAAGAGTGACGCTAATTTATTTTTCAAGTTCAATCTTACCGGCCGTCTTCACGTGCTGGAAAATCTCGTTTGCGTGACGACGCATGCGGGAAACCGCACGTGTAGACCGCAAAAAGTACGAAGCATGCTTTTTCTCGCATACCGAGCGGTATGCGAGCTCTCGCTTGCTTTCAACTGTCATTTTTGTTGTTTTACAGCTATGTTCTCATTTCGCAGAATTCTTCAGACTAGCAATATCGTTCATTTTGGAGCAAATACAAATTTGAGGCAGCCATTTTTCATTTGAAAATAGAATACATCTCTTTATGCAGATTTTCTAATTTTCTCAAACTTTTAAGAGCCTGCAAGGCTTGAACCTTCTTGTTTGGCGACATTTTACAAATGGAAAGGTATGCTGTCAAATGCCCAGTCAACAAAACTCTATCTCGCTTGCGAGAGAAAAAAGCAGAACGCAAGCGTGATTGTCAAGCATGTGAAGACGGCCGGTTAAACCTAGCTGCTATTGTTCAATACAACAGAGGTGCATTTTCAATATCGTAAATTTATATTTGTAATAGGGCGGATTCATTGCTTGTTCATTGCTTTTCTGTACTGGTACCAACTACTTTATATATCAACGTTATATATATTTAACTGATTTTTAAGTGAACCGCATATATATATAAATTTGACGGTCAAAGCAGTGCAAGTATGCATAACTGGGCTATAAGGCTTGAGCCAAGAGCTTGTGTGAGCAAATCCAACGACGATACGCGGTTTTGTGCTTTAAGCGAAGATATGTAAGTATACACTTCCTTCATGCGTTCTGAAACCTAGTCGTCAACCCCATTTTCGAAATCAAGTAGCCGGCATAATTTTCTATATCATCATATTCCACACTTTTGAATGTACTGATAAAATCTTTTGCTTAAAAAAAAATATTTCTTCTAGTGATCAGGTAGCATGAATTTGATGAAATGTCATAATTTTATTAAAAGTCAAATGGTTAACAACAACAGCGAATGTCATTAACTGAAACTACTTCCTTTTTTTGTATCATGCATGGAACCGTGATACAAAAAAGAAGGTAGTTTCATTTAATGACATTCGCTGTTGTTGTTAACCATTTGACTTTTAATAAAATTATGACATTTCATCAAATTCATGCTACCTGATCACTAGAAGAAAAATATTTTTTTTTAAGCAGAAGATTTTATTTTATGGACTTGAAAATTGTGCCGGCTACATAATTTCGAAAATGGGTTGACAACTAGGTTTCAGAACGCATGAAGAAAGTGTTAACTTACATATTGTCGTTTAAGATACAAAACCGCGTATCGCCGTTGTGCAAAACCGCGTAACTGACATTTTTCGCCAAAAATTGGTTTTGCTCATACAAGCTCTTGGCTCAAGCCTTACCCATTCGTAATGAAATGCGATTTCTTTGTAAAAAGAGAACCATTTTTAAATATGAGTGTTTTTACTCTCTAGAAAATAACTTATGCAACCTCACATACGCGGATTTGCATTTTAATACGCTAATCACAAGAAATTTTTTTTTCAAAATTTGATGAGAAATTTAAAATTAAATTTGAACCAAAATGTAAAAAGGTTTTATTTGGGAAGAACTTTTTTAGAATTCGATTTTTATTCGCAAGATTGCATTCAAAATAAGAAACGAACAATTACGATGAGTCTTCTTTAATAGTTTATATTTTATATAGTTTTAATGAAAATAGTGCGAGCTACGTAAGTAAAAAAATACCAAGCACTGATAATGCTTTTTGATTTGAAATATTACTACATTGGTATAAATATGCGAAAGAAAATTTTCCGATTTATTGCCTTAATATTATCAAAGTGGCAAGGCCGTTGATAATACTCACAATTTATGAAACTTCAAAAAATTTTATTATCCGTCAAAAGTTGTTTACTGAAACTACCTTCTTTTTTTATCATGCATGGAACGATGTGTTGAAGTGAAGAAATAAATTTTTTTTTTTGCTTAATATTGCCTCACTTAATTTTTTATTTTTTTTCTACCAAATTGGTAATTTTATACTAGCCTGCAACTGCTAAAAAAAGGTCCGGAAAAGTCGGGAGGGGAACCAAACGACGCGTTTCGGTCCCCCTATTAACAATCCGGATGGGGAGGGCCAATATTATTATCCATTTAAAAGTTATAAACAAAAAACTTTTGTTAAATTTCGTTGTTTTCTATGGGCAATTACCACGTTAAAAATATATTAATCACCAGTTTCCACTTTTAAAACACTATTTAAACGTCTCCGGTTATTGTTTTATACAAACAAAATCATTTATTCACTTTTATTTTGTATATTTCGTTAATAAAACAGAGTAAACAAACTTCGCGCCTGCCAAAATTATTAAAACCTCAAATCGCTGGTATCGCCAATTTATTTCACATTTCATTAACGCTTTTACCCTCTGTTTACACTATGCACTTCTTCCAATTTTTTTACTTTTACCCAGTAAAAGTAAACCGCATATATATATGAATTTGACGGTCAAATTTATATATATTTATATATATGTATATGCGGTTTACTTAAAAATCAGTTAAATATATATAAACATCTCCGTTAAATATATATATATACATATAACTGATTTTTAAGTAAACCGCATATATGTATATATAAATTTGACCGTCAAATTTATATATATTTTCGGTTTACTTAAAAATCAGTTAAATATACATAAATATCTCCGTTAAATATATTAATATTTAACTGATTTTTAAGTAAACCGCATATATATATGTATAAATTTGACCGTCAAATTTATATATATATTCTAGGGATGCACAGCAGAGGTGCACGCAGTCGACGTCGCGGGCAAACTGCGTGCACGCGAGCGTGCTAGGCGAGGTGAAGTGAGCTGTACGAAGATGGCATCGTATACATATTAACCACTACACACTTATTTTCAAG
>NW_016157842.1:128207-135720 GCF_001687245.7 Rhagoletis zephyria | reverse complement strand
CGTACAGCTCACTTCACCTCGCCTAGCACGCTCGCGTGCACGCAGTTTGCCCGCGACGTCGACTGCGTGCACCTCTGCTGTGCATCCCTAGAATATATATATAAATTTGACGGTCAAATTTATACATATATATATGCGGTTTACTTAAAAATCAGTTAAATATATATATATTTAACGGAGATATTTATGTATATTTAACTGATTTTTAAGTAAACCGAAAATATATATAAATTTGACGGTCAAATTTATATATACATATATGCGGTTTACTTAAAAATCAGTTATATGTATATATATATATTTAACGGAGATATTTATATATATTTAACTGATTTTTAAGTAAACCGCATATACATATATATAAATATATATAAATTTGACCGTCAAATTCATATATATATGCGGTTTACTTTTACTGGGTAAACAATTTTTGACGGATAATAAAATTTTTTGAAGTTTCATAAATTGTGAGTATTATCAACGGCCTTGCCACTTTGATAATATTAAGGCAATAAATCGGAAAATTTTCTTTCGCATATTTATACCAATGTAATAATATTTCAAATCAAAAAGCATTATCAGTGCTTGGTATTTTTTTACTTACGTAGCTCGCACTATTTTTATTAAAACTATATAAAATATAAACTATTAAAGAAGACTTCATCGTAATTGTTCGTTTCTTATTTTGAATGCAATCTTGCGAATAAAAATCGAATTCTAAAAAAGTTCTTCCCAAATAAAACCATTTTATATTTTGGTTCACATTTGATTTTAAATTTCTCATCAAATTTTGAAAAAAAATTTTCTTGTGATTAGCGTATTAAAATGCAAATCCGCGTATGTGAGGTTGCATAAGTTATTTTGTAGAGAGTAAAGACACTGATATTTAAAAATGGTTCTCTTTTTACAAAGAAATCGCATTTCATTACGAATGGGTAAGGCTTGAGCCAAGAGCTTGTATGAGCAAATCCATTTTTTGGCGAAAAATGTCAGTTACGCGGTTTGGTACAACGACGATACGCGGTTTTGTATCTTAAACGACAATATGTAAGTTAACACTTTCTTCATGCGTTCTGAAACCTAGTTGTCAACCCATTTTCGAAATTATGTAGCCGGCACAATTTTCAAGTCCATAAAATAAAATCTTCTGCTTAAAAAAAATATATTTTTCTTCTAGTGATCAGGTAGCATGAATTTGATGAAATGTCATAATTTTATTAAAAGTCAAATGGTTAACAACAACAGCGAATGTCATTAAATGAAACTACCTTCTTTTTTGTATCACGGTTCCATGCATGATACAAAAAAATGAAGTAGTTTCATTTAATGACATTCGCTGTTGTTGTTAACCATTTGACTTTTAATAAAATTATGACATTTCATCAAATTCATGCTACCTGACCACTAGAAGAAATATTTTTTTTAAGCAGAAGATTTTATCAGTACATTCAAAAGTGTGGAATATGATGATATAGAAAATTATGCCGGCTACATTATTTCGAAAATGGGGTTGACGACTAGGTTTCAGAACGCATGAAGGAAGTGTATACTTACATATCTTCGCTTAAAGCACAAAACCGCGTATCGTCGTTCTGCAAAACCGCGTAACTGCAATTTTTTGCCAAAAATTGGATTTGCTCACACAAGCTCTTGGCTCAAGGCTTATAGCCCAGTTATGCATACTTGCACTGCTATACCATTTTTACGTAAAAATCAAAACCCAACAGAATTCTACATGTTAAGTGCTATGCGTTGGGTAACCGCTTACACGCAAAGCTCATTTAACAAGTTCTTATGTGACAACTCTCATGCAAAGCTTAGTATGCATAACTGGGCTATTATCCATTCCATGGTTTTCGTTTTTGTAAAAAAGAGAACCATTTTGAAATATAAGTGTTTTTACTCTACAAAATAATTTATGCAACCTCACATACGCAGTTGTGCATTTTGTTGATACACGGTTTTGTACTTTAAACGACGATCTGTTAGTTGTTTATCGGAGGGCGGCCTATTTAAGCCGATTTCATGTGTTTTGCATAAATTAAAAATTTGTGAAATTTAATGATGATGCGCTAATCACAAAGCCTAATTTTTTGCAAAATCTGATAAGAAATTTAAAAATAAATTTGAACCAAAATATAAAAAGGTTTTATTTGGGAAGAACATTCTTTAGAATTAGATTTTTAAAGATTAAAAGATTGTATTCAAAATAAAAAAAAAAAAACAGAATAATGCGCGCGTGGTTTTTATTACAAAATGAAAAGAACAAATAGGATGAAGTCTCCTTTAACAGTTTACATTTTAAATATTTTTAATAAAAAAAAGGTGCGAACCACGTACGTAAAAAAGTACCAAGCACTGATAATGGATTTTGATTCGAAATGTTATTACATTGGTATAAATATGGAAAGAAAATACTCCGATTTATTGTTTCAATATTATCAAAGTGGCAAGGCCGTTGATAATACTCACTATTTATGAAACTTCAGAAAACTTTATTATCCGTCAAAAGTGGTTTAATGAAATTACTTTCTTTTTTGGTTCCATGTAAAACTTAACATTAATGAAATAATAAAATTGTATATGTATTTTAACCAAAAAAAAAAAAAAATACCACAATAAATACATGAATTATGTAAAAATACAGACAGATTATTTATCAGAAGCAGCCTCTTACAAACTGAAAAAAAGTCATAGAACCTCTCAAAAAAGCAAAATCGCTACAGCGAAAAATGGTTTGGAAAAACCGCATAAAAAAGGCACCTGAGGGTATTTCAATCCGACCGGATAGTTGGATAACAGAAAAACGGCCGTATAAGCCGGATTCCGGATATCTGCCGGATACCCGGCACATCCCTACTTATAATATAGTCCTCTTTGCAGAATTGTATTAGTCGATTTGCACACTCATTGCGTCTACACAAGGGGTGCTGAACAAATTTAAGTTACTGAGACTAACGACAACAACGACAATACCAATTGTTACAAATAATGTTACCAGGACAATCCTTTCGTTGATCTTAATATCGGGCGTGCGCTTCTGCCACTTGTTTCGCCTCTGAAGAGTTGACAAATATTCGTCGCTCCAACGATGCCAAAACTCCAGGTGGACCTGCCTCTCCCATTGCGATTGCTTCGGTCGAGGCAGAGGCTTGGTTAACATCGGGTTTTGGCACGGCTAAAAGCGAGGAGCTAACCAGACAATCGCCAGGTATAAATGCGAGCTGGTCCTGCGGATCGCCATGAAGTGATGGGACGCGAATTTATACACGCCGCAATTCGTGCCGCCAAAGTCTGCATTTGGCCATACCACATCGTCTGAGCACACAGCGAACTAAATGGTGTTTGGACGACTTTACGGTAGCCTCCTAGAGCCCGACTTTATGCGGCGTGCTTGGAGTAGTAAAATGCCACTGCGTACCCATAGGTTAGGTTGGGTTAGAGTGGCTGCTCCGCGCTCTGCGTGGGCTGGAAATGCCCGTTGTGATACCACTGGCCGAAGCCATTTGTTTCTTTCCCTCCCTTAGTAGTTGAACCACCGAGTTCGTTTTATATAGCACAAAAAGTCGAGAACGTTCGCCGAGTTCAAATCGGCTAAACAGTCTACAAAGTACTTGTTGAAGAATTGGTTGCGCATGTTGGCCAGCGCGGGACAATGGCAGAGATAGTGTTCGACGGTCTCCACCTCCTCCTCGTCTCTGCAACTGCGACAGAAATCGTTGGTGAGGTATCCTAACCTCTTTCCGTGTGTGCCCATCAGGCAGTGTCCGGTGATTACCCCGACTACTAATCTGAGAGAGGAGCGGCCCAGCCGGGTGAGAGCTATGGATCGCTTTACATCAATCTTTGGCCATATTTGCCTGGTAATATGACAGGTGGTTTCCACAGCCCATCTTATATTTACCTCCTCCTCCTGGGTTCATGTCTGTGGCCCTTTCCCACTCGTTCCGCTCTGGGATTCTTGTGAATTTGTTATCTAAACAGAGTAGTGGAGTGGTATAATCTATTTGTCGTAGATTCTCCGATAGAGTTTCAAGTACTTTTGCGTGCCCGAATCTGAGGTCTGAGGTCTCTGTATTTAGCCTGGCCGCACTGCAGCCGGCCTGAAATTTGCCGTAGAGATCCACAGGTGGAAGATTTAAGATTATTTCCAGAGATTTGGTGGGTGTGGTGGGCAGGGCTCCCGTGACGAGCATGGCAGCCGTCCTCTGCACACGTTCCACCTTGGCTCTGGATACGGTGCTGTTTAGCGCAGGCCACCATACGGTGACCCCGTAGAAAACGATGGGTCTTATCACAGCTGTGTACATCCAGTGTACTATATGTGGTTTTATTCCCCTTTTTTGCCTATAGCCGCCTTGCAGGCATACAGGGCAGTATTGGCCTTCCTGGAGCGATCTTCAATGTTTCGCTTCTAGTCCAGCTTCCTGTCCAGAATAACACCAAGGTATTTCACCTCGGTTGAGAGAGTAAGTGCCACCCCGTTTAGGGTGGGAGGTTTAAATAAGGGAGTTTTATACTTCCTTGTGAAAAGTACCATTTCTGTCTTGGCAGGATTGACACTAAGTCCACATTCCTTGGACCAGATGTTTACCAGACCTAGTGCGTTTTGCAATAACTCACTCAGGACCTGAAGATGTTTGCCCGTTGCAACGATTCCTATGTCATCGGCGTACGCTGACTTGACAACCGGTGCTCTTAAGGCTTAGAACTATGGTGTTCACTGTTAAATTCCAGAGTAGAGGGGAGAGAACGCCCCCTTGGGGGTGCCCCTGGTCACATACTTTGTAATAGAACCATCCCCCAGTTCTGATAGAATAGTTCTCTTTCCGAGAAGGAGCTCAACAAAATCCACCATACCTCGCTGCACCCCCGCCCTGAGAAGGGAGTTAACAACAGACTTCGGGTAGACGTTGTTGAAAGCACCCTCGATATCGAGAAAAACTCCGAGCGTGTATTCCTTCAAGGCCAATCCTTTTTCAATCGTCGCTACGATTTCATGGAGTGCTGTCTCCACGGATTTCCCCTTGGGATATGCATGCTGATTCGGGGAGCTGTCTGCTTTAATATTCCGTCGAATATATTCGTCGCTGAGCCTCTCTAGAGTTTTGAGAAAGAACGAGGTGAGGCTTATAGGCCNGGTTGTCAGCTTTAATATTCCGTCGAATATATTCGTCGATGAGCCTCTCTAGAGTTTTGAGAAAGAACGAGGTGAGGCTTATAGGCCTGAAATCCTTTGGTTTAACATGTGCGGCCTTGCCTCCTTTTGGTATGAATACAACATTTGCCTTTGTCCACTCGTGTGGTATGTGAGTCAGAGTTAGGCAGGCTGTAAAAATCTGAGAAAGCATGGGACACAGTATGTCCTTAGCTTCCTGTAGTTGAGCGGGAAAGATTCCGTCAAGGCCAGGAGATTTGTAGGGCTGAAAGGACATTAAAGCCCATTCCACCCTCTCCTCACTTACGATGTCCCCAACGGTATCACCCAGAGACAAGTAGGTCCTAGGACCGGGCGAAAAATCGGGGGTGTCATCTGAGCAGCCCGGGAAGTGAGTGCTCATAAGGACCTCCAGCATTTCGCTACATGATGTCGTCCAGTCACCGTTAGGGTTCTGGATAGAGTTTATACTTGAATAGGATTTCGAGAGAAATTTCCTCAGCCTGTTGGCTCCAGAGTTCTCTTCTATGTTGTCGCAGAAGTTTTGCCAAGATTCGCGTTTCGCCCTCTTTATGGCCTTCTTGAAAACTTTGAGTGCGTCTTTGTATGGTTGCCAAAGACCTGTTCGTTTAGCTTGATTGAAAAGCCTCCTGCTGTTCTTCCTCAGTGCTGAAATCTCAGGATTCCACCACTGGGGTTTCTTTTTGCCCTTCGGGAGGGTGCTTGGGCAGGAGGCTTTGAAAGCAGCATTACAGGCATTTGTCACAAAGTTCACTGCTTCAGCAATTTTTGACGATGAGTCCAGCTCACCGAGAGAAACAACCTTCGTATTCGAGAGACTCGCTTCATCAGATCTTAACGATAAGCAGGACTTATCGTGAGAAGCGTATCTGTGTAGAGAGACCGACAGCGTATTTTTATACTTTGCCCAGTCGGTTCGCTTCTTGTTCCTGTATGCTGTTAAAGGAGCAGGATCAAAATTGAGCTTAAAGCTAATGTAGAGATGGTCAGAGAAAGAGTGTTCTTTGGTCACCTGCCAGTCCCTTATCTGATCAGACAAACCGCTCGAAACAAGGGTGATGTCCAGTACTTCGCTTCTAACAGAGGTCACAAAAGTGGGGTCGCGCCCGCGGTTACATACAGTAAGATTATATAAAAGAGCAAAGTCAAGTAAACACTCACCTCGAGAGTTGGTGTCGCTTGAGCCCGTGTTATGCGAATTAGAGTCTGCCCCTATTATGACCGGGAGTTTCCTGCGATTTGCTTCCTTCACAGCTTCTTCCAGTCTGTAGGGTGGAAAAACATGGCTGTCGTGGGCCATGTAGGATGTTGCCAGCCAGATAACGCTCTCCTTCAGCTGGACGCTGATGCAGACAGTGTCCTCGTCGCTGTATTGGGAGAGTAAAAAATAAGAATATACTTTTTTAATCAGAATGCAAGCTCTGATCCTACCTGCTACTGGAGCTGTTACAACCTGGTAGGCATCAGAGTTCAGTCCGCAAACCTTGTTTCTAACGATCCAAGGCTCTTGGACTAGAATCAAGTCCTCAGCTCTATTGCTGAGGCGAAGAAGAAGGGCAAGCGAGGCTGCCTTGGAATGGTGCAGAATAATTTGTAGGATCTGCACCATCCTCAGAGTCGGTGATGTCCATCGCTGCTAGCTCTTCCCGTTCGGCGGCGGAAATGACTGTGACGTCATTAACCTCCTCCTCCAGTTCGGAGTCCAGAAGCTGGTCCTCATTCAGCATTGCCCACCGGCTGTATACCGACCCTACGTAGGCAGATACTGAGCTCGTGTCGCTCTCAGTATCCGACGCGGTATCGGGTACACCCGTTGGTAGGTCCCCAGGTCCACTCGTGGTGTTTCCTGTGGACCCCGCGCTGTCTGCCACCGATGGNCACTCGTGGTGTTTCCTTTCGACCCCGCGCTGTCTGCCACCGATGCCGACTCAGAGGCGCCAGGTCCTCTCGAGGCGTTGCCTGTGTTGTTGGCCCCTTCGTCGGTAGAGTTATCGGGAGGAGCGGGTCCGCTCGAGGCGTTGCCCGCCTCCTCCCCTTGTTGGTCCGATTTCCTGTGGATTTTTACCGTGATGGAGTAAAAGCCGTAGCTTATTACTCCACCACAACCCTCGAGAACTGGGACGGAAGCATCGTTGATGACAAAGCCAACAAAACGCTGCTTCCCCTTGGTCTTGCCAACTCGGACTATCCTCCAATCACTTGTAGGCAGTCCTTCGTTGCCCAGTCGGATAAAGTCAAGAATCTCCTCTGGCTTTGATGGTTCAGCTGGGACCCAGGCCCAGGCTCGCGGCCTGTTAGGGATTTCATCCCTGTGAACAGCAACTAAGTCTGCCC
>NW_016157842.1:107361-128182 GCF_001687245.7 Rhagoletis zephyria | reverse complement strand
CTGTCTGCCACCGATGGCGACTCAGAGGCGCCAGGTCCGCTCGAGGCGTTGCCTGTGTTGTTTGCCCCTTCGTCGGTAGAGTTATCGGGAGGAGCGGGTCCGCTCGAGGCGTTGCCCGCCTCCTCCCCTTGTTGGTCCGATTTCCTGTGGATTTTTACCGTGATGGAGTAAAAGCCGTAGCTTATTACTCCACCACAACCCTCGAGAACTGGGACGGAAGCATCGTTGATGACAAAGCCAACAAAACGCTGCTTCCCCTTGGTCTTGTCTCGCCAACTCGGACTATCCTCCAATCACTTGTGGGCAGTCCTTCGTTGCCCAGTCGGATAAAGTCAAGAATCTCCTCTGGCTTTGATGGTTCAGCTGGGACCCAGGCCCAGGCTCGCGGCCTGTTAGGGACTTCATCCCTGTGAACGGCAACTAAGTCTGCCCGGGCCACAGCTGTCAAACCGTGGAGATCGCTTCCTTGTAAAGCCGGACCGCGCGTTCATCTGCACACGCCACCAGCTTTACCCGCCCCTGATGCCACCCAGCATCACGGACGACTGGTGCAGGGCCGGGATAGTTCTGGAGTATCCCCTTATAGACCCTGCATGGACCCATCATGCTGATGTGGCCGTCCGGATGGCCCTTGTCCAACACCGCCAGCGTGAGGTGCTCTTTGGCGGCCTCGCTGAATGGCTTCGTGGTGGACACGGCCATGGACGGACGGTCAGAGGGAGAGGAAGTCCTATGCCTTTTGGATCCACCCGCGGTGTCGTCCAGAGACCGTTGTCTCTTTTGGCCTAGGTCCTTCCGTGGGTTCCCCTTAGTGGATGGTTTGTCCTTACCGCCCTTCCCGGAGGATCGCTTATCGCTGACGGCGAAGACTTCCATTGCCCACTTGAGGGAGGCCTTTTGCTCCTCCGTCAGCTGGTCGTGTGGAATGACGCCCAGTCTTTTAATAACCTTAGGGGCTGCCCTTCGGTCGCGCTGAACCCTGACGGAGGACGGAATTATTTTCGCTGCTTTGGAGCAGCTGGGGCGCCGATCCAGGTCGTTTGCCCCGGTTGTTGTTTTACTCGCAGGAGTAGGTCCCGGCTTGTCCGTGGAGGACTTGGGTTCGGTTACTACCCCCTGTGAGCTGGATGTGCCCGGGATGAGCGTGGAGAGAGTCCGCAGCTTCTCCACCGGCCTCGACTTTCACTCGAGGGGTATAGTTTTGCCGGTATCGCTGGAAGTATGCTTTCCCTCTGAGGGCTTAGCATTCCCTCCAGATTCTACGGAGGACCGAATCTGTTTGGGCCGTGTAGGCCCTGTCTTCGGCGCCGTCGATGCGGTTCCCGAGATGGTGGGTTTATTGGACTTAACTTCGCCGTGTCCAGCGGCGGCACTACCCGTACAGGGTTCCGAGGCTTCTTTTGTTACGTTCATCATCTACGAAAGTGCTATCACAGAATCCGAATGGCTACGAACGTAAATTCGAAATTCGTAGAGAGCCTTCATTGAATCCGTTCGTAATGAAGATTCGTACAGATACTCTACGACGAGATTATGCTGTCGGAACAAAATTTAAAATCACTCAATCTTAAAAATAGTGGAAGAAAGCTGCATTATTTTTAATATTAAATATTTATTGTACTCCAGATTTGTTATAGTTTGATATAATTCCATATATTTGTGTAAACGTAGACGTACAATACCAATGCCATATATACATACATATGTACATACACGCATTCATTTGCTAGACGCTATTTAATGAATAAATATTTTGTATGAATCGAGGAAATAATAGTTTAGCAACAATTTATTAGGAAATAAACCTAATTATTTTAATATCATAAAAATTTATTTAAAAAAAAATATATTTCTATTTAAAATAATAAAATCTAAGCTAAAAATAAACTAAAAAAATATATTTATTAAAAAAATAAACAAAAATTAAATAAAAAAAGAAAAAAATCTCCACTGCCCCACGACTCGGACTCGAACTCGGCTCTCTCAATTGGCAGTCTAGTGCTTTGCACACTCGGCCATTGCGCCTGATGCGGCAGCGTGAGCAAAATGACATACATAAATGTCTGTTGTTTCCTTTGCACTAACTGATTTCGAATCAGCATTCGAAGCTGGCAACGATATTTTCGAGTTCACTCGGATTCAGTGATAGCAATTTTTTCGTATTCGTAGCGGGCATTTGAATTCGTAGATTTTCTACGATAGATTCCGTGATAGCCCTGTATACCTCGGCCTCAGCTAGGGCCCGCCTGCTTGCACCACTGCGGCAGAAGAGCAAGCCCATCCCGCCGCAGCGGTGCAAGCAGCGATGCCCATTGCCCAGTCGGCACCCGCTTGGAGGGTATATCAAGGACGATTTTCGCCACCCACTGCGTACCCATAGCTACTAACGATTTTTGATTCTTGTCTGTATACCAGGCGGCAATATCCTCCTTTATCACTAGGGAAGACAAAATGCATATCGCATATGAAAAATGCATATTTTGGCTAAAAAGCATAAAAATGCATAAAGATGATTATTTTGGTAATAAGTTAATTGATTGTCGCATAATTTCATCTGACAATACCTATGTGAAGATAGGCAGGGTTGCTGACGAGGTTTGTTTAATTGACAAAAAGAAAGGAAAGTCCCGTTATTTGCAAGCAAAAAATTGAATATACTCGTAAAAACATTTCGACTGTTGTGTTCCAATAGTGAAGTTTCGCGCTAAACCGGTTTTGGTGGTTTAAAAATTCAATAAAATGTTTTCGTTTTTTTTCGAAAGCTGTTAAACAGTTTCCAGGGGTTGGATTTTGTAACTGTGTGTTTTAAAGTGTACATTGAAAGTTGTGAGCACTCTTCATTTTGCGATTCAGGAAGTGTGAGCATGAGTTTTAGCTGTAAAAATTGTGTACACTTCCTCATTTTGTGATCCAGCAAGTGTGAGAATAAGTTTTAACTGTCAAAATTTTGTACACTTATCTTCCGAAAAACTGAATTTTATTCGGTGAGTTTTTGGTTGTGAGTTTTGCACTCGGTGTACACTACATTTTCTCACAGTTACAGAATCCAGATGTGTTGCGAACTGAGCAGGAAGTTTTTTTGTGCATCTATTGTAAGTGCTTAATATCAGCAACAAAAATATTTTGTGTGAAGCAACACTTCAATAAAATGTGGCAATATTTTCACCTGGAGAATTTTTTATCTTTTAAATTGCATCCAATAAACTCTTGTGACGTAGAACCTTAATTTTCAACACATATATGTATGCAAGGTGTATTAAACAAGGTGTGATTGACAACTCATGTCGGCCCTCTTTTAAGGTACTATTATGCTAAAAAATATAAACAAGCGATTCAAAATTCATAAAAATATTTTGCAATTTGGCTTTATAGGATGGTCCTTCTGAGGGCAATGATGTCAAATTCAATCACACTTTGTTAAATACATTTTGTATGTACATATGTATGCACAAAAACTTTTTATGCGTTAATCGTAAAAATGTTCGTTATATACATTTTTGGGGCATATATCAAGCATATTTATAATATTTTGGAGTCATTTTAATGATCATATAATTAAGTTTTTTGTCTTCCCTATTTATCACCGATAAAACCCGTGCCATTGTCACTGTACAAATCGCATAATTGCGTTCCCGCGTGAAGGGGGTGCGCCCACCCAATCGCAACATATACTTATCAAGTAAACGATTTAACGGCATAAGTCGAACGGAATGTGGAATGCCTCTTCCACACGTTCAACTGTTTGACCTCACTGCTGAAGGCATTCTTTTGGTCCATACGAATCAAAGCGTGTAATGCATCGTCGAATTCTCTTGTTCACGTGAACGAAGCGATCGCAGGATAATCGCCACTGTATCGAGAAGGCGTTGAATGGAACTGAAGCGCTCGGTAAGTAATATGACTTTACCACCACGTTATCGTGTTTCAATAGATCGTACAGCATTGATAACTGCAGTGCATGAAAAGGTGCGCTCTTCGGCACGTACTGTATTCGCTTCGCCCCACGGATCAGAAGCGGTTTGTTTCTTACAGGTATGTCTTTCTCCAGCCAATGCTTCTGCAGTTCAAGGGGTGATATGCCTCTACTAGGCGCAGTCGGCGGGATTTTGTGCCGACCGGATATGATGCAATCGTTGTTGAGTGTTTGTTTAACCAACAAAGAGAAATCGACGAATCCGACCACAAACTACGGAGCGTTCATCAGAACCAAAGTACTTTTTACAGCTTGTAGTGTTTCTGCTAACAAGATCGCTGCCGAGAGGTCAAGACGTGGTATGGTTGGTGTTGTTATAGCGGCTACAACAACCCCGCCCTGATCGGTTGGTATCTCAGTCGTTGTCATCAAGCTCAACTAACGGAAGTCCCAAGAAGCATGCAGCCTCTATGGGGTCTGTCCACTGGCACAAAGACGTTAGTTGTGGGGGGTTTTCCGGGCATACGAAGAGATGTTTCGAGTCGTGGGGTGTCTCTCCGCATGCCGGACCTACATTTGGCACATCTGCATCTAATTTGCTCAGGTATGAGTTAAACCTGCCGCAGTAGCCAGAGCGAAGTTGGGCTATTGTGGTCATATTCTCCCGAGGCAGACGAAGCTCCGGCTCGTCGATGTCAGGTGGTTGTGTGCCTAGAACGGCATTCACAGGTGTGACAGGTCACACTGATTCCCTATGAATGCCGCTCAGGGCCTGTCGGTAAGCTGACGGGTCCAGAGGTTGCTTTATAAACCTCTGGACTTCGTCCGCCAGTCCATATAGATGCCTTCTGACATGCCTTGGCGAGGGCTCTGCAAGCAAGTGTCTGTTCGGGTGTCCACGTCTGTGGCTCCCTACTAAGAACTGCTTGCAGAGCATTGTGTTGTGCTCTTTTATGGGGAGCATTTTCGCCTCGTCATACAGGTGGTCTTCTGGCGACATCAGTAGGCATCCAGTCGCTGTCCGAAGTGCAGTGTTTTGTGTCGTCTGCAGCTTCGTCCACTGCGTCCTACTAGTCCCCGGCGACCACACTGGTGCTACGTAATTTAAGATGGTATGGTAGCTCCCTTAAGTGGATCCACTTTATTTGGTGCTGCCAACAATGTCAGTTGTACTCTATGGCCTGCGTCTACAGTTGTTGTTGTTGTTGTAGCGGCTACAACAACCCCGCCCAGATCGGTTGGTATCTCAGTCGTTGTCGTCAAGCTCAACTAACGGCAGCCCTAGGAAGCGTGCAGCTTCTATTGGGTTGGTCCATAAGGACAAAGCCGTTAGGGTTGTCGGGTTTTCCGGGCATGCGAAGAGAGGTTTCGAGTCATGTGGGGTCTCTCCGCATGCCGGACACTCATTTGGCACATCCTCATTCAATTTACTCAGGGAGGAGTTTAACCTGCTACAGTAGCCAGAGCGAAGTTTGGCTATTGTCGTTCGTGTCTCCCGAGGCAGATGAAGCTCCGTCTCGTCTATGTCCGGGGCGGTATGCCTAGAACGGCATTGCTGCGTAAGCTTGCGAACTAGTATCGCAAAACCCTTGTAAAGTCCTTTGGAGTAACTACAGCTTAGACCGGTAGTTTAGGCCAATCGTCGCGAACATCATCACACAACGGTGCTTCCCACGAAATACCAACTTCGCTGTATAAACACCTCACCCTGGACAACCAAAGGTGCAAAAAAAGGCCGTGGGATCGAAAAGCTGAGCAACTTCGCTGAGAACCCGACGTTTAGTTGGTGTCTGACATGTTTGCTTTAGAGCCACCTGGAAGAAGAACTGGTCAACGGCAGCATCCCATCGTAATCCAAGTAGGAATCCGTAGGACGATTTATGTCTTAAGTCTGCGAAGGACGAAATGTTAACGGTCAAGTATTTAATTACCGCAGCATCATTGGAGTTCCATTTTCTCAATGTAAATTTCCCTGTATAGAGTTCCATTTCTCAATGTAAATTTCTCTGTGGAGAGAATTGGATCAACATTGTGAGCTAAAACCTCGTTAAAAAATCGTCAACGTAAAACGACGTTAACCTTCACCACCTCAGAAGGTTTTTATTACACAACCGCCCAGAAGAGTCAGTTAGACTCCGAGCATGATTCTATGAAGAAAAACAAGTGAGGCCATTTTATATTGTAACATAAAGTTCTCTTTTGGTTTATTTAATACTGTAAAGTTGTTTTCTGTTAAGGAATTCTTATTACGTTATTAGTAATGAAGGTTTAGATTATATCGCGCGCTTTCGCGGCTTGTTGGTGGTTCGATACTACGTTGTGATTGTCATGTGCACATTGTTGGAGTGCATGTGTTGCATTATACGGGCTGCACGTTATACCATATGTAACCGTTTTTAGTCGATATACCTTGAGTTCATCCGATGGTGACTCGCGCCAAAGGATCTGTTGGAAGTCGGTGTATGGCAGCAACGAGTACCTGCCAGAATATTTTCCTAATGTCGGCTGTTAAGGCTACCCTATAGCTACGGAAATGTAAAATTATGTTGATGACCGAGTCTTGGATCGTCGTGCCAACTAGTTGGACCTCGTTCAGTGACACGCTCGTACTAATTGGTGACGATGCATTGAACACCAGTCTAAATTTGGCGGTGGTGTAAAAGCGAAGCGTATGGAGTAAATGTAATCAGTCGTTGTTTCTACCATTTTATTTTATACTTTACTTAATTTTTTATCGGAAAGATGGTCCATAGGAATTTGGTTAAGATCTGATTAGGTCAAGCATGGATCAGAAAGAAACTAACAGTCCTCCTAAATTTTTATATAACAAAAATTACTTGATATCATAAAATGATAGTTACTCTTGACTGTTTTTCCTTTAATATGCAACACCTATTTTCTTATTTTTATTTCATTCTAGCATTCATTTGATAAATTTGGTAGGAAAATTTAAAAAATGTGAAACAGCGATTTTTTGATGCAGTTTACTTCTATTTGACACGTAGATTATGAATCCACAGTCTCGCCCCTAAATTTCATATGGCAACATTCCGCCATATTGGATTTTGTTGTTTTTTGGGTTTTTTGCGATTTGCAAGCTTATTTTGCATTTTTCATAAAAAATGGTTAAATACAAATATGTAGAGAATGCAATTTCCCACATTTGTTATACAGAAGGTTTTTTAAAAATAGCATTTTTTATTGTAAAAAATTAGCAAAAACTGCGAAAAAATTTTACATTGTCACGGTTTCGGTGATAAACGTAGCCACGTACGGAATGCTTGTTTAAAAATTTAGAAGCAAGAGAGAGTTGGTGAATTATGCAATGAAAGGAGTGAACTTCAATATTATGCTTTCTTAGTTGTCCGACAAAACCTTCAGATATGTCTATATCTGAAAGAAATTTTTGGTAAATGATGTCAAATATCAACTCACCAGTCAGGTTTCCATAAAAGGTTTCTAATGAAAACATGGACTCAAAAACACCGTAGTTAGAATCCACGATTCGAACACAAAATACTAATTGACACAGGTCATTTATATCCGTGCTTTCATCCAAACAAATTGAGGAAAATTTGCATTCATTAATTTTCTTTTTAATAACAGAGCCTTTAGATGCACCAATTAAATCTATTCGGCGAGCTATGGTTCTAGGAGGCAAAGGGATACGTTCAATAACTGTGCCCAATTGGCTATTAAGTTTTTGTAAAACTTGCAAAAAAGTTTCTTTCATAAATATGCCATCTGAAAAAGATCCTCCTTTTTTCACAATATTCAAACTAATTAAGTTGGATAACGTCATTTTTAAAGCCCTTTGCGCACTTCTACTATCCTTATCTTCTTCTAAACTCTTATTTTCCTCTTGTACCTGACAAATCCATTCATTCAACTTTTGAACAAACCCATTTTTATTTCTATGAAAAGATCTTCCCTTTCTACACCTTGAAATTTGTCAAAATCTTTATGGAAATTATTATAATGTCTTTTGGCATTATATCCCCGCTCTTTTTTAATGGTGAAGTGGCACAAGAGGCATTGCATTTCACCAAAAGCATTTAAAATCATAAAGTATTTTTTAAAGGTAATTTTTAGCCGTACATACATATGTAAGCAACCACTGTCGCCTAAGAAAATAACCAACGTATCTCCGCCTATGTTGCTTCGTTGCTGTCTGAACAACGACTGATTTGAAGAGCGTAAGAATGCGTGTGATGAGCGTACTGCTCACGCGAGTCAGCTTTGCCGACCATTGTTCTAGACATACAAAAAAATTTATTACAAAAATTTTCTCACTGAAAAAATATTTGTCCTCACCAAAAAGATTATACAAGAAGCTTTATGTCGCGTTATCAGGGTGTTTTTCGTCTCACTGGCATCAACAACCCCGGGAAAACATTCCCACGACAGCCGTTTCTACGTACCGGAATGACTCGGGTTTTACCCGACCAAGGGCTGTTCGACGATCTAACCCCGTTTAGGTCGGCGAAATCCGTCAAATGTTGCTCTATTCTAGGGCTGCATCTCCGTACCCTTCTGCTCAGGGTTGGCATTGAGTCCAACCCAGGGCCAGAAACTTACACCGTATGCCAGAGACGACTGCACACAAACTCCACCTCAGTCAGGTGTAATGCCTGTGATGGGTGGAGTCACCTCCGCAACTGCTCGGGCCTACGTACGCACCGACAATGGATCACGTCGTTCGTGGCCCCATGCTGTGCGAACCGGACCGCCTGCACGGCAAACCACCACCCGCCCGTGCAGCACACAACCAACACATCCACATCCCCCAACAATAGATACACACCCAAACACAATAGCACCATCACACCGCCGCCGGCAACTCCTAGTCCCTCCAATAATCTGCTCGGTTTGTCAGTCCAGAATATACCGTAACGTGACATCAGTCAAGTGCAACTCCTTGCCGCCAACCACCACCACAAGGCAGCACTCCCTTTGCAGCAGGGAGCCGGCAGGCAACACAACTCACTAACACCACACATAACAATCGGTCTCCCAAGGCACACAAAGGTGGTACAATTTAACTGTAACTTCAGAGCAAGATCGATGAGATAACCGTCTTTATAGGAAGGCATGGAATATTAATAGCTGCGGTCCAAGAGACGAAGTTGCACGGCAATTCAACCTTGTTGAATTGCGCCGGATAAAACGTGCACCGTCGAGATCGCGAACGAGACAATGGTGGAGGCCAGAGTTGGAAAATATTCATTACATTTGTACTTAAATACCACTTAAATACAATTACCCAGTAATTAAAAAATAATAATTACCAAGTACAAATACTTTTTATTTGTAGTTAGTAATGAATACACATTTTTTTAATTCTTTTGCAATTACTTTCCATTACTTCAAATATTGAGCACTAAATTTTGTTAAGAAACAAACTTGTTTGTTTTCTGATGATATGATATGCTTAAAGTAGCGAAATACATACATATCTGACATACATGGTCATTTGAAAGAACAACATAATTCCGTCTGTCACAGCTACATATGTTTGTCGACAAAACATTTCTTTCCGTCAGCGCAACACATTTTATTTAAAAGAAATTCAATTGTTGAGAAAAGAAACTTCTTAAATGTCGATGAAATAATATACTTATGTACATATTTCTCCCGAACTACAGCATTTTTCTCTTTGGGGGTAAAATATGCTTTTATGTTTGGCCGTCAAAGATAAACTTACGGAGTTCTTTCAAATGACTCGTGGTAACTAGATGAAATTCAATATATGATGCTATTTTTCGGCTTTTGTTACATAAAGAAAAGCTTGACAACTTATGGGACAGACTTGGAATACAGCAACAGGGCAAACTTTTACCAAGTGAAATTAATTATTTAGAAGAATACAAATATTTAATGACACTAATCGCGGCCACACTTGATTACCTTCAGAGAGAGGAAAATTTGGTATACGGTTGTCTTATCCCATCGTTGGTAAGTTTAAGGGTGAAATGAAGAAAGATCTCAATTTCAAAAGAGATCACTTGCCTTGCCCCTATAGCAGTGGGGTTAGAGCAATGCTTGAGAACTCGTTTTAAGAGCTACTTTTCTCTGGATGATTGCGCGAATGATGCAATTTTAGCATCGGTTTTGTGCCTCGAGATAAAAGTGAGGTGGTTCACTGCGCTGCAAAAAATGGAATCGTCTACTTGTTCTGCAGAGGATTTCCAAAAAAGAATCTTAAGCAAGATTACCCGCATTACCAACAACCAACCGACTGACGCCGTTATTCCCAGCCAAGCTAGAGAAGATGACTTTTTTGATTTCTCCGATATTGGTAAATATAACTTAGTAATTCTTATGCAGTACATTATTGATAAAATTTCAGATGACATAGGCATAGAATCAAGCCAACCTGCTGCTATAAGTTTGTCACCGTCAACTTCTCCAACGCTTTCAGATGTGGTCGCTGAACAATTTTCACAATACTTGCACGATCGAAGTACGTCTTTTATAAGTTTGGAAAAATATCCTTTACTCCGTGATGTATCATTGCAAATGAACACTCCACTGTCATCATCAGCTCCAGTCGAGAGGATGTTTTCGATAGCAAATATCGTTAACAACGCAAGAAGACAACGGCTAAACGATTTTTCATTTGAAAACCTATTTTTAATGAAAGCAAACTCTTCATTTCAGTGATTAATCTATGTTTTTTGTTTATCCTGCCTTGCTAGGTAGCTTTTGCGTGAGTTTGAGAATTCGTTTTGATTATTTTTCAACAGAAGTGTTATAATTATATGACTGTGTGTTAAGTTTAAAAAAAAATAATATTTTGTAGTTTAAGTTTATTTATGAACATATGTATAAAGGTTAAATAATTTTTGTTTGAATTGTTGATTATCGTACTATTTACAAAATATTTGTAGTGATTATTTAAAAATCAATTTCAATTAAAAATAATGCATACAATTAAAAGTAATTGAAAGTAATTGCAAAAGAATTAAAAAATGGGCATTCATTCCCAATTACGAATAAAAAGTAATTATAATTGGTATTTATTTTTTTTAATTACCGGGTAATTTACTTGTAGTGGTACTTGTACTTGAATTTTCCAACACTGGTGGAGGCTTAGCGTTCATCACGCACCACACCGTGCAGAATCGTCTTATTGAAGCAGACATCGACCGCAGGGATACCATCCTAGAATGTCAGGGTATTGCTATCCGGTCAGGCGATGTTGAGCTCGAAATATTCAACGTATACATACCCCGTGTCACCAGCTGCCCGGCTGGATATCGCCCTGAAATAGGTGCGCTGCTCAGAGGTGAAAACCGTATGGTAGTTAGCGACTTTAACGCGCACCACGATCTTTGGCACTCAAGCTTGTCAAATGATCGTAGGGGAATACATCTGGCTGAGTAGATAGACAATTCGACATTATGCACAATGAACGACGACGCATCCACCAGGTTTATGGGCAGCTGCTGCAGCTCGCCAGATCTAACAATTGTCAGCGCTGGTCCGATCATCAACGTATCATGGCGACCTATGCTGACCCTAGCATCAGACCATCTGCCCATAGTCATCTCGATTGATAAACCTGCCGACTTTTCCAAAGCTGACTGGAAAGGCTTCACGGATGTTACTGAAAGCGCCTTCACTGCACTATCCATACCAACCGACGTCCACATAGGTGAACGTAAATTCCGCAGGGTTGTCACCGCTGGTGCAGCTCGCTTCATCCCAGCAGGATGTATTAAGGATCCACGTCCGAACTTTTCTGCTGAAGCGGCTGTTTTAGCCGATGAGCGTGATAACCTTTATCAAACCGATCCCGGGAATCCCCGTATTAGGGATCTCAATTCGGAGATTTGGCAACTTGTGAACGTACATAAGCCGAAGAAATGGGAAGAGCATTTGAACTTTGGTGACCACGCTTCGTCGGACCCGGAGAGATGCGCTAGCTATTTTAGCCGGCAGTTTATTCTGCATTCTCCGGTGGATAAAGCTAAACGTCGAGTGACCAGAAGGCTGCACAAAATGCCAAAACTTAGTGCGCCTCTTGTTTTCACCAGCGGTGAGGTAAGGGTAGCCATCGGGAAGGCAAAAGCCTCCAAAGCCATTGGACCCGACGGAATATGCATGTTGATGCGAAAAATTTGGGTCCTGCGGGAGTAACGTACCTGACCGAGGTCCCCAACTTGTCTATGGCCACTCTCGTCAGACATATGGAAGATCGGGAGAGTGGTCCCACTGCTCAAACCGGGGAAACCAACCAACAAAGGAGAGTCTTATCGCCCGATAACCCTACTTTCCCCGTTAGCGAAGACACTTGAGGCCTTGCTACTCATGTATTTCACGAACCACCTGACACCAGCGAAACATCAGCATGGGTTCCGTAAAGTGCATAGTACAACAACAGCACTTAACACCATAAACAGATAACTCGTGGCCTTAACCGAAACCGCCCCTGTGAGAGAACTATGCTAGTAGCGTTGGACCTGTCCAAGGCATTCGACACTGTCAGTCATTCAACGCTGCTAGAAGACATAGAGGCCTCCTCTCTCCCACAGGGACTCAAACGGTGGTCGGCGAATTACCTGAGTGGTCGACATTCATCAGTAATTTTCAGAGTCAAAACCAGCAAGCCACGTAAAATTAAATAGGGTACCACAGGGTGGTTTCCTGTCCCCACTACTGTTTAATTATTACATTTCTAAGCTTCCTCAACCACTAGGGGGTGTCAATATTGTCTCTTATTCGATCATGGCGTCTGGGAATGGAATTGATGACTTGTGCTCGAAAGTAAACGGTTATCTCGCCGAACTTTTTCGCTTCTTCACTGCAAGGAGCCTTGCCCTATCCCCTGCGAAATCCTCGGCAACCCTATTCACCACCTGGACGAAGGAGGTCAGACTGCAAATGGGTATTCACGTTGATGGCGTAACAATACCGACGGTGAATAACCCGGAAATTCTCGGAGTTACCTTCGACAGTCTGCTCTCCTCGGCTCATACAACCGCAATTGCCAATAAAGTACAGAGCCGCAATAATGTCCTCAAGTCGCTGGCCGGCAGCACTTGGGGCAAAGATAAAGAAACAATGTTGGCAACATACAAGGCAATTGGCCGGCCTGTTCTAAACTATGCAGAGCCCGTGTGGTCCGGGGTCTAGCAGGACGCAGTGGATAAAGCTACAGACCTGCCAAAACACGGCACTACGAACAGGGACCGGATGGCTCCTGATGACGCCCCAACACCACCTACATGACGAGGCTCAGATGCTCCCAGTCAAGTAGCATAACATAATGCTCTGCAAGCAGTTCCTTGCGGGGAGCCACAGACGTGGCCATCCCAGCAAACAGCTGCTTGCAGAAGAGCCCTCGCCAAGGCACGTCAGGAGGCATCTTTACGAACTGACGGACGAAGTCCAGCCGTTCTAGGCACACAGCCACCGGACGTGGACGGGACAGAACTTTGTCTGCCTCGGTAGTCCCGCACCACAATAGCCCAACTTCGCTCTGGCTATTGCAGCAGGCTCAACTCATACCTGAGCAGAATTAATGAGGATGTGCCCAACCAATCCCCGGCATGTGGAGAGTCGCCACATGACTCCCGGCACCTCTTCACATGCCCACCCACACACACACATGTCACATGTCACCCAGCTGACGCCCCTGTCCTTATGGACAGACCCGTGGAAGTTGCACACTTCCTGGGCCTCCCCTAAGCTGAAACAGACGACAACGTTGACGGATGAACCGACCCGAGCGGGGCTTGGTAACCGCTACAACAACAACAACAACAAAACCCCCGGGAAAATCGAGTATTACCCGGCTACCCGGGTAATAAAAGCCTCGGGTAAAACCCTAGTAGTCAGTCACCCAGTTACATTTAACAAAAAGTGGTACATGACGTTAAATGGACGGATTTGTAAGTATACAATTTGGAAAGTGCCCAGCATCGTGGCGGTCCGCGTTCGCGCGACGCCCCGCGACACCACTCGTCGCGCACGCGCTCGCGTCCCCCGCCCCCTCCCTTCCTTTCGCAATTATGCACTGGTAGCATTTTAACAGAAAAAAGAATAGTAATAAAATGACACTAGTTCACTTCTGAAACTGCTTTTTAATGTCTAAGTAATGGGAATTATTGCGTATGGTGTTATTGCATGCACCCCACCCATGGTGGAATTATACCAGGTGAAGTAATATTAGAGTGAGAAGAAGAACTTCGACACTGCCTTATTTGAAAATTTGCCTATAAAATGTGACTATAAGGCAGCCGAATGTCAGAAAATAAATCGAGAAGGCTGTTATATTATTTCACCTGTTTATTGCGCCATTCATCCCACCGCTTGTAGGTAACAGTTTACATATTTTTACCTAACTATTTCGTACCACATGTTCGCTTCGTCTTCGTAAACGAAATCCACAGTTCGGATATAGTGAAGCAAGTGATGATAATACAGAAATTTTAACTGAAGATAAAATTCAAACCAGTATTCTCTGTTATATGCTGCGCTCCATGCAAACATTTTAAGGTTTTCCAGCAATATTTTCAAGGTATTAGAAAGCATGCAGACAAAATTCATACAAAAGCGCTCTGTCCGATTTGCAGAGCAGTTATTAAAGACGACGATTTCCCTACATTTTGTTAGACTAAGCAAAAACATTCAGCCCAATTCTAAATATTTGAATTTGTTTTCCGGGAATTTGTTTCTCCCGAGAAAGAAATCCTCCAATAATTAACTCCCAGGGAGTGGCTTTTTCCCCGAAAATTTGGGAGGAGGAATTTCGAATTTCGAAAGAACTGTGACATTTTTTTGACAGCTCAACTTCGCCATTTAAAATAAAAAACTCATGATAGGAGGAAGGGGAGAGAGAAAAACTCCCGATGAGTTTCTGTTCATAATCGGCCTGATTTTGTGAATATTACTTTCTTCATATAAATTATACCACATTTTTTGTTTAATTGTATTTTTGGAATAAACAAAGTTCCTTTTCCTTCTGTCTGTAAACTGTTGTTACAAATAGTATAAATAAGCAATGGGAAATAAGGCATAATTTTTTTATTTCCAACCTTTGTTATTATTTCCCATTTAAAAGTTAAATAGAACAAATTTTGGGTTATTGCTATATGCGTTATTTCAACCCCCCACATTTGGGGGGAAAGAAATAACACAAACGAAATTAACGCTAATTTTTATTATTTCCCAATTGAATGTGAAATAACATAAATTTGCTTTATTTCATTTCTCGTTGAGCAATAAGACAAACTTTTAAACTTTACAATTGAGTAATAAATCAAAATAGTGCACATACATAGGTAGTCACCCAGTTACATTTGACAAAAAGAAGTACATGAACTAGTGAAATGGACGGATTTGTAAGTATATAATTTTGAAAGTGCCCAGCGTCGCGTCGGTCCGCGTTCACGCGCCGCGCCGCGTCCGACGTTGCGCTCCCCAGCCCCCACCCATCCTTTCGAAATTATGCACTGAAGGCATTATAGCCGTTTAGGAAAAAAATAATAAAATGACACTAGTTCACTTCTGAAACTGCTTTTTAATGTCCAAGTAATGGGAATTATTGCGTATGGTGTTTTTGCACCACCCATGGTGGAATTATACGAGGTGAAGAAATATTAGAGTAGGAAGAAAGTTTTTGACATTGAATTATTTGAAAATTTGCCTATAAAATGTGACTATAAGGCAGCCGAGTGTCAGAAAATACAGCGAAAATTTTTATTAATTCACCTGTTTATTGCTCCATTCATGCCACCTGCTTGTACCACCGAGTATACGATCAAATTTAGAAGAAGTAGGAGTAGGTAAAATTTTACATATTATTACATCACAATTTCGTATCACATGTTCGCTTCGTAAACGAAATCCACATTTCGGATATAGTGAAGCAAGTGATGATAATACAGAAATTTTAACTGAAGATAAGATTCAAAACAATATTTTCTGTGTTATATGCTGCGAACAGGAACGGCAAATTTTCTTCGTTCCATGCCATGACGGAATTATACCAGGTGAAGTAATTAGAGCGAGAAGAAAGATTTTGACACTGGGAAATCATATGTTCAAACAAAAAAAAACACGACAGCACTGGCTACGGCGGGGGAAACTTTCGCAATGTGTTTTGAGGTTAGAAACAAATCCTGACGTGATGGAGGGAAACCCACTTCAGATTCGTGTTCAGCGACCCCAAAAAAATATAACACCTATATAACCTAGTCTGGTTTCATTAACTTTCCATTTTTTTTGTGGCTCTGCGTAATTGATTAACATTTGAAAACGTTCGCCTTGATACATAACTAGCTTAAACTTTGTACACTTACCGATTTATGAACACATTATACACATGTAGCACAGTCCGTGTCTATCGATAAATAAGTGTGCCAGCGGAAAATTAATTTTTTTTTCTTGAGCTACCTTTCACATGCTAAATTTCGAATACTCATAACTCTGGTTCTATTAGAGGCGCACATTTAGCTCTCAGAATATATTACTTTAACGCCATTTTCAAATATCAAACGGTAAAAGAGTTACGCGGAAAAACCGTTGTTTAGCTAGTTTTGGGATTAAAGCGAGCGGGTATTGTTTCAGATCGCATAAAACACTACAGTAAACTCTTATTATGATATATTTTATTCTGAACAACAGATATAGCGATGTTGACCATATACCCACTACTTTCGTAGTTCCTGATTGCGCAATAAAATAAGGTCGAATTTAAAAGATGAAACTTTAAAGACTTTATCGTTCCTTCGGAAATATTATCAAAAAACTCAACCTAATTAGAAGTAAATACGTAGATTTTCTAAGTCAAAACATCTAATATTTTCTAGGTAAAAAAAAAAATTTGGAAGGTCCAAAATAACGGTTTAATTCGATACATCGAATAGCAAACATCGATGTTTCCGATGCATCGATGCTTTTTTTGCATCCCTAGCTAAACGCCAGTTTAATTCCACCATGTACATACACCAAGATGAAACAAAAACAATATATACATACGGGCGATTCCACCGTCACGGGTGGGGCATTTGTACATAAAAAATATTCTTTCTTGTTTAAATTTAAGTGTAAAGTACTCAATTCTACATTTCGATAAAGCTACACCTTAATTGACTATTATATGAATTATTACCATGGTGTAATAATAACAAGGTGTTGTCAGTAACTTAACCTCACTTTTTCGGCAGGTCTATTCCGGTCACGCATTTTAAAGTATTGGAAAAGGTACTAACTATTTACTACTTTTAATCCGTTTGTGCATATTATTTCAAATTAAATGTAGAAAAATGTATAATTACAGGCTTATAAGCCTAAATATATGTTTGTATCGTCAGCTCCACACAGCTTGGACATATATTGTAACTTATAAAAAAGTAAAGGCCGTAAAATAAAGCAATTTCCTATAAGACTGTAAATGATATTTTAAATAGATTAAAACACATAAATATCGATAATATAAGCGAAATCGTAATTTAACCATACTGCCGATCTATTCTAGTGTATCCGTAGTCCATTTGGCTCGATATTATGACAATGCGGCAAAAGATATTTAATATAAAAAAAATAGCTTTTCCATACGATTTTTGTGTACGTCTTTTTCCATTGATAACCACGATATCTTATATATTTTATATTTTGAGGGTNTACTTTCGTAGTTCCTGATTGCGCAATAAAATAAGGTCGAATTTAAAAGATGAAACTTTAAAGACTTTATCGTTCCTTCGGAAATATTATCAAAAAACTCAACCTAATTAGAAGTAAATACGTAGATTTTCTAAGTCAAAACATCTAATATTTTCTAGGTAAAAAAAAAAATTTGGAAGGTCCAAAATAACGGTTTAATTCGATACATCGAATAGCAAACATCGATGTTTCCGATGCATCGATGCTTTTTTTGCATCCCTAGCTAAACGCCAGTTTAATTCCACCATGTACATACACCAAGATGAAACAAAAACAATATATACATACGGGCGATTCCACCGTCACGGGTGGGGCATTTGTACATAAAAAATATTCTTTCTTGTTTAAATTTAAGTGTAAAGTACTCAATTCTACATTTCGATAAAGCTACACCTTAATTGACTATTATATGAATTATTACCATGGTGTAATAATAACAAGGTGTTGTCAGTAACTTAACCTCACTTTTTCGGCAGGTCTATTCCGGTCACGCATTTTAAAGTATTGGAAAAGGTACTAACTATTTACTACTTTTAATCCGTTTGTGCATATTATTTCAAATTAAATGTAGAAAAATGTATAATTACAGGCTTATAAGCCTAAATATATGTTTGTATCGTCAGCTCCACACAGCTTGGACATATATTGTAACTTATAAAAAAGTAAAGGCCGTAAAATAAAGCAATTTCCTATAAGACTGTAAATGATATTTTAAATAGATTAAAACACATAAATATCGATAATATAAGCGAAATCGTAATTTAACCATACTGCCGATCTATTCTAGTGTATCCGTAGTCCATTTGGCTCGATATTATGACAATGCGGCAAAAGATATTTAATATAAAAAAAATAGCTTTTCCATACGATTTTTGTGTACGTCTTTTTCCATTGATAACCACGATATCTTATATATTTTATATTTTGAGGGTACAAATTATACAAATCCAGCAATTTTAAATATTAATATCGTTCTGAAAACACCAATATCCTTTAAAAATCGAGATAAAACGATATACTAAAATGGAGTATTTTAGATACTATTTCCCAACGAATAGTAGTATAAAAATTAAGATCGGCAGCACTGAAAATAAGCATGCCGATCTTGTCAAAATTACAACAAACACGTCGCTACTGACAACACCTTGAGTTATTACAAAATACGAAAAAAATTCAAGCTTAATTTTACATGAAAAAATTTGAGTTATTTCTTCTGTCACGGGTGGGACAAAAAAAAAGAACCTGCTTTTTGAAGCAGATATATTTTACGGAAATTGCGAATTTATTTCACTTTTCTGTGTGAACTTATCTTATAATAAAACAAAGAACCACGAATACAAAAAAAGCAAAAACTACAACAAAAACGATTGCTTTATTGGAAAAAAAATCCGAAATTCCACTGTCACGGGTGAGAAAACGTTTGTCACGGGTTGGACACGTACGAATTTTTATATGAAAAGGAGCTTTTAGTGTGGTCCATATTAAAGATTAGTTATTAAAAAATATAGTAAGCCAAGTAGGGGTTCAATTCACTCTCGTTTTATCTTAGGATAGTGCATTTTAAATGGAAGAAGATGCCTAGCACCGTAAAAAAATATTAAAAATCAAAGCGATTTCCGATCGTCTTGAAATTTTCACTTTTACCTACTTAAGTTTAATGAGCTATATAACTGCATACCTAGAATTTTTTTTAATTCGGAACAAAAAGTTTAAAATTTTCGGGTGTAATTGTTAAAGTTTGTTGAATTTTTATAATTTTTTGTGCGAACTTTGTGGATGTGGTTTTATGTAAAAGAAACCAAAAAGAAAAAACCAAAACTGGTCAAAAGGTCACTTAACTTTATCAGCTGACAACCAGGGTATATAGGTAATGGGCTCCCCCCTACCTACCTCTGACAACTGTCCCACCCGTAGCTGTCACGGGTAGTAGCCGCTACAACAACAACAACGGGTGGGACATGTTTCACTGTTGAATTATTCTTATCTAACTATGTGGAAACGAAAATGCAATTGTGGTAAATATTTGCAATGAATTTCTAACATTATTGAACAAACACGAAACACAACCTCAACTTCTGTAATTAAATATAAAAACTTTTACCTTTTTTTGTCACGGGCGGGACAAGAACAATACTGCTTAATACTAACTCATAATATAGATAAAGCACTCATGCAATTTAATATATGACAGAATTTTATTAAAAGTAGATGAGTTCTACTATATATTTTTCTTACCAAACACTTGAATTAGGAATCGCAAATTATTTGACAGTAATTTCAACGCAACCTACTTTAAACTCACTCAAAAAATTTACTTAGAACTTGATTTCAAAACGTAAGAAAGGTAATTAAAATGCATTTAAAGCTTTAATTTGTTATTTTTTGGTTGATTCAAGGTGTTTACAAATGTCTTATCCACATGTTTGTTAGTTTTATAAGGAAAATAATTTTTGCACTGAGGTTCAGTTTCCCATGGAACCTCCCAAACATACATATGTTGACCTCACAGGAGGCTTCAGAAAATGTTATAAATAATGTTACCAAGATAATCCTTTATTGAATAAGAACTTTTACAGTTGAATTTTGCCTTCTATACCTTGAGAAAAACAAGTAAAATGTACAATGAAAGGAAATGTCAAATAATCAAGACTCAAAAGTCGTTCTGGAAATTGTTGAAAATATTTCAACCCCAAACTAACAAATCAATGAACAAGCATACAGTTAAGCAAATGCAAACCAACGCGAGGCAGCAGTAAATGAATGTCGATTGATTATTGTCACGTTTGTTTTTACTTAGTCAACGCTTGTTTTGTTTGTTTCTCTGTGTTTGTTGTAACTGAGCCAATGTGACCCACAGTCATGATGCAATAATACAAGATGTTATCAAATATAAATCATATATATAAATAGGCAATCATGTTTCCTTTACACCCCTTTTACGGCTAAACTATACTTCTAAGGTATAAACAGTTATATATCATTAGAAAGGTATTTTGATGCTGATGTGCAGGCAATTTTTAAAATTTTAAATCAGTTTAAAATAGAGCGAAAAAATCAATTCAAAAGTCACACCAATACCAATGCACACATGTACATGGTTGGGGCGGAAATGCCCCCTAAATGTATGCTTTAATATTGATAGCGAATTAAAGAAACGTGCTAAGCAGCAGTTCAGGAATAAAATGTATGTATGTATGTACATGAATAGATTAGACTCAAACAAGGAAGAAGGTAAAG